>NW_024731776.1:0-10732 GCF_018991925.1 Homarus americanus | reverse complement strand
CTGCTGCCATTTATCACATATAAGGCAATTGTTGTCATTTTTTCTTTTCGTCCCTCTGCTGCCGTTAATTGCATATAAAGCAATTGTTGCCATTATTTATTTTCGCCCCAATGCTGCCATTAATCACATATAAGGCAATTGTTGCCATTTTTTGTTTTCGGCCCTTTGCTGCCGTTAATCACATATAAGGCAATTGGTGCCATTTTTTGTTTTCGTCCCTCTGCTGCCATTAATCGCATATAAGGCAATTGTTGCCATTTTTTGTTTTCGCCCCACTGCTGCCATTAATCACATATAAGGTAATTGTTGCCATTTTTTGTTTTCGCCCTACTGCTGCCATTAATCACATATAAGGCAATTGTTGCCATTTTTCGTTTTCGTTCCTCTGCTGCCGGTAATCCCATATAAGGCAATTGTGGCCATTTTTTGTTTTCGTCCCTCTGCTGCCATTAATCACATATAAGGCAATTGTTGCCATTTTTAGTTTTCGTCCCTCTGCTGCCGGTAATCGCATATAAGGCAATTGTTGCCATTTTTTGTTTTCGCCCCACTGCTGCCATTATTCACATATCAGGCAATTGTGGCCATTTTTTGTTTTCGTCCCTCTGCTTCCATTAATCACATATATGGCAATTGTTGCCAATTTTTGTTTTCGTCCTTCTGGTGCCGGAAATGGCATATAAGGCAATTGTTGCCATTTTTTGTTTTCGCCCCACTTCTGCCATTAATCACATATAAGGCAATTGTTGCCATTTTTTGTTTTCGCCCCACTGCTGCCATTAATCACATATAAGGCAATTGTTGCCATTTTTCGTTTTCGTCCCTCTGCTGCCGGTAATCGCATATAAGGCATTGTTGCCATTTTTTGTTTTCGCCCCACTGCTGCCATTAATCACATATATGGCAATCGTTGCCATTTTTTGTTTTCGCCCCACTGCTGCCATTAATCACATATAAGGCAATTGTTGCCATGTTTTGTTTTCGTTCCTCTGCTGCCGTTAATCACATATAAGGTAATTGTTGCCATTTTTTTTCGCCCCTCTGCTGCCATTAATTACATATAAGGCAATTGTTGCCATTTTTTGTTTTCAGCCCTCTGCTGCCGTTAATCACATATAAGGCAATTGTTGTCATTTTTTGTTTTCGTCCCTCTGCTGCCGTTAATCGCATATAAAGCAATTGTTGCCATTAATTATTTTCGCCCCACTGCAGCCATTAATCACATATAAGGCAATTGTTGACATTTTTTGTTTTCACCCCTTTGCTGCCGTTAATCACATATAAGGCAATTGTTGCCATAATTTGTTTTCGTCCCTCTGCTGCCGTTAATCGCATATAAGGCAATTGTTGCCATTTTTTGTTTTCGCAACACTGCTGCCATTAATCACATATAAGGCAATTGTTGCCATTTATTGTTTTCGCCCCTCTGCTGCCGTTAATCACATATAAGGTAATTGTTGCCATTTTTTGTTTTCGTCCCTCTGCTGATGTTAATCGCATATAAGGCAATTGTTGCCGTTTTTTTTCGTCCATCTGCTGCCATTAATCACATATAAGGCAATTGTTGCCATTTTTTGTTTTCGCCCCACTGCTGCCATTAATCACATATAAGGTAATTGTTGCCATTTTTTGTTTTCGCCCCACTGCTGCCATTAATCACATATAAGGCAATTGTTGCCATTTTTCGTTTTCGTCCCACTACTGCCGGTAATCCCATATAAGGCAATTGTGGCCATTTTTTGTTTTCGTCCCTCTGCTGCCATTAATCACATATAAGGCAATTGTTGCCATTTTTAGTTTTCGTCCCTCTGCTGCCGGTAATCGCATATAAGGCAATTGTTGCCATTTTATGTTTTCGTCCCACTGCTGCCATTAATTACATATATGGCAATTGTTGCCATTTTTTGTTTTTGTCCTTCTGCTGCCGGAAATGGCATATAAGGCAATTGTTGCCATTTTTTTTTCGCCCCACTTCTGCCATTAATCACATATAAGGCAATTGTTGCCATTTTTTGTTTTCGCCCCACTGCTGCCATTAATCACATATAATGCAATTGCTGCCAATTTTTGTTTTCGTCCCTCTACTGCCGGTAATCTCATATAAGGTAATTGTTGCCATTTTTAGTTTTCGCCCCACTGCTGCCATTAATCACATATATGGCAATCGTTGCCATTTTTTGTTTTCGCCCCACTGCTGCCATTAATCACATATAAGGCAATTGTTGCCATGTTTTGTTTTCGTTCCTCTGCTGCCGTTAATCACATATAAGGTAATTGTTGCCATTCTTTTCGCCCCTCTGCTGCCATTAATTACATATAAGGCAATTGTTGCCACTTTTTGTTTTCGTCCCTCTGCTGCCGTTAATCACATATAAGGCAATTGTTGTCATTTTTTGTTTTCGTCCCTCTGCTGCCGTTAATCGCATATAAATCAATTGTTGCCATTTTGTTTTCACCCCTTTGCTGCCGTTAATCACGCACCAGGCAATTGTTTGCCCATTTTTTGTTTTCGTCCTCTGCTGCCAGTAATCCCATATAAAGGGAATTGTGGCCATTTTGTTTTTCGTCCTCTGCTGCCGTGTCACATATAGGCAGTATTGCCATTTTTGTTTTCGTCCCTCTGCTGCCGGTAATCACATATATAGCAATTGTTGCCATTTTTTCGCCCACTGCTGCCATTAATCACATATAAAACCAATTGTTGCCATTTATTGTTTTCGCCCTCTGCCGTTAATCACATATAAAGGTAATTGTTGCCATTTTTGTTTCGTCCCTCTACTTGCCGTTAATCGCATATAAGGCAATTGTTGCCATTTTTTCATTTTCGTCCATCTGCTGCATTAATCACATATAAAGGCAATTGTTGCCATTTTTGTTTCGTCCCTCTGCTGCCATTAATAGCATATAAGGCAATTGTTGCCATTTTTGTTTTCGCCCCACTGCCGGTAATCGCATATAAGGCATTGTTACCATTTTTTGTTTTCGCCCCACTGCTGTCATTAATCACATGTAAGGCAATTGTTGCCATTTTTTGTTTTCGCCCCACTGCTGGGAATAATCACATATAAGGCAATTGTTGCCATTTTTTATTGTCGCCCCACTGCTGCCAATAATCACATATAAGGCAATTGTTGTCATTTTTTGTTTTCGCCCCTCTGCTGCCATTAATCACATATAATGCAATTTTTGCCATTTTTTTTCGTCCCTCTGCTGCCGTTAATCACATATAAGGCAATTGTTGTCATTTTTTGTTTTCGTCCCTATGCTGCCGTTAATAGCATATAAAGCAATTGTTGCCATTTTTGGTTTTCGCCCCACTGCTGCCATTAATCACATATAAGGCAATTGTTGCCAGATTTTGTTTTCGCCCTTCTGCTGCCGTTAATCATATAAAAGGCAATTGTTGCCATTTTTTGTTTTGGCCCCACTGCTGCCATTAATCACATAAAAGGCATTTGTTGCCATTTTTTGTTTTCGCCCCACTGCTGCCATTAGTCACATATAAGGCAATTGTTGCCATTTTGTGTTTTCGTCCCACTGCTGCCATTAATCATATATAAGGCAATTGTTGCCATTTTTTTACGCCCCACTGCTGCCATTAATCACATATAAGGCAATTGTTGTCATTTTTTTTCGTCCCTATGCTGCCGTTAATCGCATATAAGGCAATTGTTGCCATTTTTTGTTTTCGCCCAATTGCTGCCAATAATTACATATAAGGCAATTGTTGCCATTTTTTTCGCTCCACTCCTGCCATTAATCACATATAAGGCAATTGTTGCCATTTTTTGTTTTCACCCCACTGTTGCCATTATTCACATATAAGGCAATTGTTGACATTTTCGGTTTTTACCCCACTGCTGCCATCAACCACATATAAGGCAATTGTTGCCATTTTTTGTTTTCGTCCCTCTGCTGCCGTTAATCACATATAAGGCAATTGTTGTCATTTTTTGTTTTCGTCCCTCTGCTGCCGTTAATCGCATATAAGGCAATTGTTGCCATTTTTTGTTTTCACCCCTTTGCTGCCATTAATCACATATAAGGCAATTGTTGCCATTTTTTGTTTTCGTCCCTCTGCTGCCGTTAATCCCATATAAGGCAATTGTTGCCATTTTTTGTTTTCGTCCCTCTGCTGCCGGTAATCACATATATGGCAATTGTTGCCATTTTTTGTTTTCGCCCCACTGCTGCCATTAATCACATATAAGGTAATTGTTGCCATTTATTGTTTTCGCCCCTCTGCGACCGTTAATCACATATAAGGTAATTGTTGCCATTTTTTGTTTTCGTCCCTCTGCTGCCGTTAATCGCATATAAGGCAATTGTTGCCATTTTTTTTATTTTCGTCCATCTGCTGCCATTAATCACATATAAGGCAATTTTTGCCATTTTTTGTTAACGTCCCTCTGCTGCCATTAATAGCATAAAAGGTAATTGTTGCCATTTTTTGTTTTCGCCCTACTACTGCCATTAATCACATATAAGGCAAATGTTGCCATTTTTTGTTTTCGCCCCACTGCTGCCATTAATCACATATAAGGCAATTGTTGCCGTGCATTTCACCCACTACTGCCATTAATCACATATAAGGCAATTGTTGCCCATTTTGTTTTCGCCCCATTGCTGCCATTAATCATATAAGGCAATTATTGTTGCCGTTTCGTTTTCGCCCCACTGCTGCCATTAATCACATATAAGGCAATTGTTGCCTTTTTTTGTTTTCGTCCCTCTGCTGCCGTTAATCGCATATAAGGCAATTGTTGCCATTTTTTGTTTTCGCCCCACTGCTGCCATTAATCACATATAAGGCAATTGTTGCCATTTTTTGTTTTCGTCCCTCTGCTGCCGTTAATCACATATTAGGCAATTGTTGTCATTTTTTGTTTTCGCCCCACTGCAGCCGTTAATCACATTTAAGGCAATTGTTGCCATTTTGTTTTTCGCCCTCAGCCGCCATTAATCACCGTGCAATTGTTGCCTTTTTTCGTCTCTGCTGCCGTTAATCACATATAAGGCAATTGTTGTCATTTTTGTTTTCGTCCTCTGCTGCGGTTAATAACGCCATAAGCAATTATTTGCCATTTTTGTTTTTCGCCCCACTGCTGCCATTATTCACATATAAACAGTATTTGCCAGTTTTTGTTTTCGCCCTCTGCTGCCGTTAATCGCGCAAAAGGCAATTGTTGCCATTTTGTTTTGGCCTACCTTGCCATTAATCACATAAAAGGCATTTGTTGCCATTTTTTGTTTTCGCCCCACTGCTGCCATTAGTCACATATAAGGCAATCGTTGCCATTTTTTGTTTTCGTCCCTCTAATGCCGTTAATCGCAAGTAAGGCAATTGTTGTCATTTTTTTTCGCCCCACTGCTGCCATTAATCACATATAAGGCAATTGTTGTCATTTTTTTTTCGTCCCTATGCTGCCGTTAATCGCATATAAGGCAATTGTTGCCATTTTTTTTTTCGCCCCATTGCTGCCATTAATTACATATAAGGCAATTGTTGCCATTTTTTTCGCTCCACTCCTGCCATTAATCACATATAAGGCAATTATTGCCATTTTTTGTTTTCACCCCACTGTTGCCATTATTCACATATAAGGCAATTGTTGACATTTTCGGTTTTTACCCCACTGCTGCCATCAACCACATATAAGGCAATTGTTGCCATTTTTTGTTTTCGTCCCTCTGCCGCCGTTAATCGCATATAAGGCAATTGTTGCCATTTATTGTTTTCGCCTCACTGCTGCCATTAATCACATATAAGGCAATTGTTGCCATTTTTTGTTTTCATCCCACTGTTGCCATTATTCACATATAAGGCAATTGCTGCCATTTTTTGTTTTCGCCCCACTGCTGCCATTTATCACATATTAGGCAATTGTTGCCATTTTTTGTTTTCGCCCTATTGCTGCCATTAATCACATATAAGGCAATTGTTGCCTTTTTTTCGCTCCACTCCTGCCATTAATCACATATAAGGCAATTGTAGCCATTTTTTGTTTTCGCCCCACTGCTGCCATTAATGACATATAAGGCAATTGTTGCCATTTTTTGTTTTCGTCCCTCTGCTGCCGTTAATCGCATATAAGGCAATTGTTGCCATTTTTTGTTTTCGCCCCACTACTGTCATTAATCACATATAAGGCAATTGTTGCCATTTTTTGTTTTCGCCCCTCTGCTGCCGTTAATCAGATATAAGGCATTTGCTGCCATTTTTTGTTTTCGCCCCACTGCTGCCATTAATCACATATAAGGCAGTTGTTGCCATTTTTTGTTTTCGCCCCACTGCTGCCATTACACATACAGTATAAGGCAATTGTTGCCATTTTTCGTTTTCATCTCTCTACTGCCGGTAATCGCATATAAGGTAATTGTTGCTATTTTTTGTTTTCGCCCCACTGCTGCCATTAATCACATATAAGGCAATTGTTGCCATTTTTTATTGTCGCTCTCTACTGCATTAATCACATATAAGGCAATTGCTGCCATTTTTTGTTTTCGCCGCTCTGCTGCCATTTATCACATATTAGGCAATTTTTGCCATTTTTTGTTTTCGCCCCATTGCTGCCATTAATCACATATAAGGTAATTGTTGCCATTTTATTTCGCTCCACTGCTGCCATTAATCACATATAAGGCAATTGTTGCCATTATTTGGTTTCGCCCCACTGCTGCCATTAATGACATATAAGGCAATTATTGCCATTTTTTGTTTTCATCCCTCTGCTGTCGTTAATCACATATAAGGCAATTGTTGCCATTTTATGTTTTCGACCTACTGCTGCCATTAATCACATATAAGGCAATTGTTGCCATTTTTCGTTTTCGTCTCTCTACTGCCAGTAATCGCATATAAGGCAATTGTTGTCATTTTTTGTTTTCGCCCCACTGCTACCATTAATCACATATAAGGCAATTGTTGCCATTTTTTATTGTCGCCCCTCTGCTGCCATTTATCACATTTAAGCCAATTGTTCCCATTTTTTGTTTTCGCCCCTCTGCTGCCGTTAATCACATATAAGGCAATTGTTCCCATTTTTTTTTCTCCCCACTGCTGCCATTAATCACATATATAGGCAATTGTTGCCATTTGGTGTTTTCGCCCCACTGCTCCCATTAATCACATATATACGTAATTAAGATGAGCTGCCTCACTGTCATTAATCAATATAAGGCAATTGTTATATTTTTCGTTGTCCCTATACTGCCGGTAATCGCATATAAGGCAATTGCTGCTTACTTTTTGTTTTGCCCACTGCCGCCATTAATCAGATATAAGGCAATTGTTGCCATTTTTTATTGTCGCCCTGCTGCTATTAATTTATATGTAATTGTTGTTATTTTGCTTTTGTCCTTTGCTGTCATAATCTCTATATAAGGCAATTGTTGCTTACTTTGTTTTCGCCCACTGTTGTAATTAATCGACAGAAGCACCTGGGACTTAGGATAGAACTCTTTTACCAGGCTAATCAGATCTAATAAAGGAAAGCTGGTGACTATGGTTTTTCTGAGGAATAACAAATAACCGTTAGAGATTGGCATCTTTACTATAAAAATATAACACAAAACTCTGACACCACTCAACAAACATCAAATAATTACGGGAGTCAAACAATTAATGGAAGCAACAATTAAAGGAATCAAACAAATAATGGGAGTCAGCAATTAATGGATTCAAACAATTAAATGGAGTCAACAATTGATAGAAACGAACAATAAAGGGGAGTCAGCAATTAATAGAATCAAACAATGAACAAATATTTCCTACGGCAGTGGCCCTGGGGGAAGGTTCTGGAACAAGGTGATGCACACTCAGGATAGGGAAGCGTCCACTTCAATTCCACACTCAGCGACGTCTTGAAAAGGCAGGAGAACACCGGGGCACCGACGGAATGTGATGAACTGATGGTCGTGGTATGCGGTAGTGGTAGATGACCAGAGAGTTGGCAGTTGATAGGTGAAGGTCTGGGAACACAGCCCACGAGTCCAGGACCTATGATGAGATCACAGCCAGAATTTTGACGGACAGCAGGGTAGCTAGATACTGACGGTATGGCGGCTGGGATGAATCTCCCCGCGGCGGAGAGGGTTGCTGCCGTTATCACCTCCGTCCAACCACCCCAAGTGTCGTCTGCACCAGCAAACGAGCGAGTTAGCAACGGTAACTAGCCGGAGGATCGTTTCCGCCCTTACAATCACATATAAGGCAATTGTTACCATTTTTTGTTTTCGCTCCATTGCTATAATTAATCACATATAAGGCAATTGTTGTCATTTTTTGTTTTCGCCCCACTGCTGCCATTAATCACATATAAGGCAATTGTTGCCATTTTTTGTTTTCGTTCCTCTGCTGCCGTTAATCACATATAAGGCAATTGTTGCCATTTTATGTTTTCGTCCCTCTGCTGGCGTTAATCCCATATAAAGCAATTGTTGCCATTATTTGTTTTCGCCCCACTGCTGCCATTTATCACATATAAGGTAATTGTTGCCATTTTTTTTTGCCCCACTGCTGCCGTTAATCACATATAAGGCAATTGTTGCCATTTATGGTTTTTGCCCCTCTGCTGCCATTAATCATATATAAGGCAATTGTTGCCATTTTTTGTTTTCGTCCCTCTACTGCCATTAAGCACATATAAGGCAATTGTTGCCATTTTTTATTTTCGCCCCACTGCTGTCATTAATCACATATAAGGCAATTGTTGCCATTTTTTCCATCCACTGCTGCCATTAATCAAATATAAGCCAATTGTTGCCATTTTTTATTGTCGCCCCTCAGCTGCCATTAATCACAAATAAGGCAATTGTTGCCATTTTTTGTTTTCGTCCCTCTGCTGACATTCATCACATATAACGCATTGTTGCCATTGTTTTTATTTTCATCCATGTGCTGCCATTTATCACATATAAGGCAATTGCCATTTTTTGTTTTCGCTCCTCTGCTGCCATTAATCACATACATTGCAATTGTTGCCATTTTTTGTTTTCGCCCCACTGCTGCCATTAATCACATATAAGGCAATTGTTGCCATTTTTTGTTTTCGTCCCTCTGCTGCCATTAATCACATACATTGCAATTGTTGCCATTTTTTGTTTTCGCCCCACTGCTGCCATTAATCACATATAAGGCAATTGTTGCCATTTTTTGTTTTCGTCCCTCTGCTGTCGTTAATCGCATATGCGTTGCCATTTTGTTTTCGCCCCACTGCTGCCATTAATCACATTATAAGGCAATTGTGGCCATTTTTTGTTTTCGCCCCACTGCTGTCATTAATCACATATAAGGCAATTGTTGCCATTTTTTGTTTTCGCCCCACTGCTGCCAATAATCACATATAAGGCAATTGTTGCCATTTTTTATTGTCGCCCCACTGCTGCCAATAATCACATATAATGCAAATGTTGCCATTTTTTGTTTTCGTCCCTCTGCTGCCGGTAATCGCATATAAGGCAATTGTGGCCATTTTTCGTTTTCGTCCCTCTGCTGCCGGTAATCACATATAAGGCAATTGTTGCCATTTTTTGTTTTCGCCCCATTGCTGCAATTAATCACATATAAGACAATTGTTGCCATTTTTTGTTTTCGCCCCACTGCTGCCATGAATCACATATAAGGCAATTTTTGCCATTTTTTTTCGTCCCTCTACTGACGGTAATCGCATATAAGGCAATTGTTGCCATTTTTTGTTTTCGCCCCACTGCTGCCATTAATCACATATAAGGCAATTTTTGCCATTTTTTGTTTTCGACCCACTGCTGCCATTAATCACATATAAGGCAATTGTTGCCATTTTGTTTTTGTCCCACTGCTGCCGTTAATCACATATAAGGCAATTGTTGCCATTTTTTGTTTTCCTCCCTCTACTGCCATTAAGCACATATAAGGGAATTGTTGCCATTTTTTTGTTTTCGCCCCACTGCTGCCATTAATCACATATAAGGCAATTGTTGCCATTTTTTGTTTACGTACCACTGCTGCCAAGATCCCATATAAGGCACCACAAGCATTTTGTTTCGTCCCTCTGCTGTTAATCACATATACAATTGTTGCCATTTTTTGTTTTCGCCCTCTGCTGCCATTAATCGCATGTAAGGCAGTTTTTGGTTTTTTTGTTTTTCGTTCAATTGCTGCCATTTATCACATATATGTAATTGTTACATTTTTTTTGGTTCTCTGCTGCCAAAAGACTGCATATATAAGGCAATTGTTGCATTTATATTTTTGGCCCTCTGCTGCCATTAACTATATATAAGGCAATTATATTTTTTTTTTCTGTCCTCTACTGCCATTAAGCACATATAAGGCAATTGTTGCCATTTTTTTCGCCCCACTGCTGCCATTAATCACATATAAGGCAATTGTTGCCATTTTTTGTTTTCGCCCCACTGCTGCCATTAATCACATATAAGGCAATTGTTGCCATTTTTTGTTTTCACCCTACTGCTGCCATTAATCGCATATAAGGCAATTGTTGCCATTTTTTGTTTTCGTCCCACTGCTGCCATTAGTCACATATAAGGCAATTGTTGCCATTTCTTGTTTTCGCCCCATTGCTGGCAATAATCACATATAAGGCAATTGTTGCCATTTTTTATTGTCGCCCCACTGCTGCCAATAATCACATAAAAGGCAAAAGTTGCCATTTTTTGTTTTAGTCCCTCTGCTGCCGGTAATCGCATATAAGGCAATTGTGGCCATTTTTCGTTTTCGTCCCTCTGCTGC
>NW_024731775.1:0-20413 GCF_018991925.1 Homarus americanus | reverse complement strand
GGATGTAAAACCCTACGATATGAAGAACATTTTGGACGTATAAACCCATGACAATTAACACCATTTTGGACTTACATCACAGGAAACAGGTAAAACATTTCTGTGATCGTTCTTCAATAATTCCATACGCCAACCTTACCTGCATTTATCTCAATTACAGTATAAAATTTTAGTGTTAATTTCAGCATCGGAATCAATCAATCAATCTCTCTCTCTCTCTCTCTCTCTCTCTCTCAAGATGGAAAATTTCATGACGTAAAATCCGATGAAAACTCGACCCTGTTTATACGTGTTACTTCGAGGTTTTGTTTTCACGTTAACCTCATGTTTCGTTTCGATAAATGACACATATCACAGGAGGTGAACTACAAACTGAACTTTGACCTGACACCAACGACCGACCGACGGAAGATGGGGCTTCGGGTTTAGTCGTATCCCATTTGAGAGTTTTATGAATGTGAAGCCCCGAATTAGTCAACAAACCCTACAGCTCAATTTGGATTCGAACTTGTGCATCTTGTTCTTGAATCAGAACCTTATCTCACACATATATAGGGGTTAGGTTAGGTTGGGTTGGGTTAGGTTGGGTTAGGTTGGGTTGGGTTAGGTTAGATTGGGTTAGGTTAGGTGAGCCGTGTCTATCACAACCAGACAATTATCCCCGTCCACCAGATCTTCCCTTTAACAAATCAGGCCGCACCTCGATTATGCGGTTCAGTTCTGGTGCCCCTATTATAGAATGGGTATAAATTCACTAGAGTCGGTGCAGCGAAGAATGACAAAAATGATACCGGGACTTAGAAACCTTCCATATCAGGATAGGTTACAGAAACTTAACTTGCATTCCCTAGAAAGACGAAGAGTGCGGGGAGATATGATAGAAGTATTTAAGTGGGTGAAAGGAATCAATAAAGGGGATATAGATAAAGTTCTTATAATATCCGAGCATGATAGGACTCGGAGCAACGGATTCAAGTTGGATAAGTTTAGGTTTAGGAGGGAGATAGGAAGAAACTGGTTCACAAATAGGGTGGTGGACGAGTGGAACAAGCTTAGCAACTTTGTAGTAAGTGCGGGAACTCTGGAAAGTTTCAAAAGGAGGCTAGATAGATTCATGGATGATAGAGAGTGGTAGTAACTCTCGACAGGAGCTGTCATGCACAGGCCAACCGGCCTATTGCAGACTCCTTATTTTCTTATGTTTTATGTTCTTAAATCCTCAGCTGTTCTTATGTTCTTAAATCCTCAACATAAAAGACAAATTCACCTCCATGTGTTAAAATCTTACTACACTACATTACCGTCACCACTATACCAAACCTGTGTAATATTAACACACTAATACACTATTAAGACATCACCAAATCCATCAATAAACAGTACATCTTCCTTTACACTTGATTAGAAAGAAAAACAGGCCGAGTTTTCTCTTTACAATAGTTTACCATCCAGCTATTCTTATATGTTCTTTATCTCTCTATACCTTATATTCTTATATAAGTAACTCTTATGCTTCTCTGCTTATGTTTTCCAAGTCAATGTTCTTTCTTTTCATTTCCTTTCATATATATATATATTCTCAGTTTCAATGTTCTTACCTTTCTGAAGTTTACTTTGTTATATGTCTATTCTTATACATGGGTTAGTCTGGGGAACCATGTTATTCTTTGTACAACACTTTTTATACTTACAAAGGGTAGCTGCCACCACCCAGACTTTTCATTATATAACAGAACTCATGGAAGGGTTTTGGGTAGTGTGGTAGATGTATAGGCACGTGAGTAAGTATTATTTTCTGGGAACCAATGTTTAGAAGGAGCAGAGTGGTGATACTCAGATTACTAATTCAATATTTATTAACACAGTGAGTGAAGATGCATCTTAGATTCACTCAGGCTAAACAGAACCGCAATTAACTTATTAAATCATCAAACACTTCAAGAGCTTATTACCTCATCCAACACCTCCAAATACTCATTACTTTATTAGACAATTGGGATATCATTACCTTGATACATGAGATTCCGTAACTATTATTCACAAGCCATCACTGGACCCTCAGGTCTTACTTTAACAAGTAACACATCACCTCCTCACTTCTTGATTAGAGCATGATACTCTCAGGTTACTCGTTCATGACTACTACAGACGAATACATAACACACTGGACTAACTCCACAATTATAGTAACATACAATACCTCCTGTTAGTTTGCAAGGAACAACCTGGTACCTTGAACTCTCATTCAGTGGTTCAATACTCAACCTGGGATGACTATATTTCTGCTAGTCATCCCTAAGCATGGATATTAATACGGCTCCATACATATAACCAAGAACAGTGGGTAGACCATGATCATATGACGGAGTCAGTGGGCCAGAGTTGTTTACAGGCTCGCTCGCTAGCTCGGAGCGCCCGGCCCGGGAAAAGTTGACTGTGGCGGTGGGCCGTGGCGTCTGCCAAGGAATCTCGCCCTGGGATTCTAATCTCGCCACCTTAAAGACGTCTTTCGAGATACATCGTGCCCAGAGGCGGCTCCCAAACCTCAGGAGTGTTGCTAACCCCCACAACAGCGTCTGGAGACGTGGAGAAGAAATCACAGAAGGAGTGAATATTTAACTTCACTATATAAAACATACGTCTGGCACCGGTTCAGACGATAGCTAGAGCTCTACTTTACTTGACCCACTTGGCACTGAAGGTACTATGTTAAAACATGAACACTGATATTCACAAAAAATGACTAAGTTAAACTGAGTTAATATGGCGGCGTGGAACACACGTGCACATACCTGGAGACGTGGAGAAGAAATCACAGAAGGAGTGATTTCCCCTCGCGCGCCTGCATATATACGGGCCTGAGGGCATATTCCTACTAGAAAGATAAACTTCACTAACAATAGACCCTCTATTCACAGTAGTCGTTGGACACCTAGCTGTGACCGTCAGTGTCACAGATCAGGCTAATTTTCTACATCTATATTTATGATTTAATCAGAGGTTGAGTTTGTCAGTAAAGAGGTGAATTGAAGTTATATATGCGTTCGCAACTCTATTGGCCTGACCGCAAACCACATCCCCGGTCAAACGGCCGTTAAATCTGGGAGAATTTTGAGTTTGACAGGAACTGTTCAGAAGATGAATGACTTTCTTAAATAGACAACTGACACTAACTAAACTATGAACATCAGATTCTCTGATGTCGGGGCAACAAAACAATATAACTTCAGTAGCGATCAGAAACCCATGGGTATCCCCACGGACGACCTAAAATACGCCACTCTAACTGGCAAACTCAACACTCGCCTACTTGACACGTCTTACTAACAATAAAGACAGTTGAAGCGTTCAACACCACTCACAATGGCTCTTGAATGTTCCAACTGTAAACAGACATATCTAAGTTGACTCAAAACAAAGGTGTTCTCTCTCACATTCAAATATATTATATAGAGAGGTTGGTTTCAGTAACTCAGAGAAAATGGGATAACGGAGGACTGAGGCGTCTTGAAGTGACGAGAAAACGGACTCCTCAGATGGAGGACTCAAAATAAAAGCAGAGGTACCTGTTTTGTGGGCTATTGAGCGTAATATGAATCATTTGATTTTGCCGTTAACTGACGTGTACGACCGTGGTCGTTACAAAGCTTTCCCCTCCCAAAGATTCAATATTATGCGGTATAGTCGACAAAACATTCACAGTAAATACACAATTTCAAACACAATATCTTGCAGTACTGGGGTAATGGTCATCAATACAGGCAACACACGTTACAGAATTTTCACATACGTAAAATTTTGCAACTCAGTTGAATAATCACACAAACTCCCAGCCAGGGGCAGATAAAATGAACATAGCACCACTTGTTATGGCACACAGAAGAACATAATAATACTTCAATATTGCAGAACACAATAATAAAAATAACAGGCCGGCCTGAATTACAGTTTTGTACACTTTTAACTGCACCATCCACCAGGACGGCAGGTAGTTTCCATCTTGGCAATTGATCAGACATGTATAACACTTTTAACTACAACATCCACTAGGATGACAGGTAGCTTTGTAGGACACTTTCAACTACAACATCCACTAGGATGACAGGTAGCTTTGTAGGACACTTTCAACTACAACATCCACTAGGATGACAGGTAGCTTTGTAGGACACTTTCAACTACAACATCCACTAGGATGACAGGTAGCTTTGTAGGACACTTTCAACTACAACATCCACTAGGATGACAGGTAGCGTTGTAGGACACTTTCAACTACAACATCCACTAGGATGACAGGTAGCGTTGTAGGACACTTTCAACTACAACATCCACTAGGATGACAGGTAGCGTTGTAGGACACTTTCAACTACAACATCCACTAGGATGACACTGGACCCAAGCTTCAAAATTCAACAATTGAGATCTCAAGCTAGGAGTAGATAGACTGACCCCATCCAGCCACTGAAGTATTCGGGTTGACCTTATCACAAAAGAATCATTCTCCACTCGCGGGATGAGGCAAGATCGGAATGGCCAGAGTATGGGCTCAAATAGACTTTAATGCCAGCAACCCGGTCCCCATGAAACCCCCAAAACCTCAGTGCCCTTCTGTTACTTTGCAATGCAAGCTTCTTAAACTGCACTAGGCCCATGTACTCTTGTACCTGCCTAGCAATTACTTCACCATGCATGCGTCTTAAACTGCACTAGGTCCATGTACTCTTGTACACGCCTAGCCGTGACTAAAGTCCAGCCCAACTACCTCCTACATTAACCCAGGCCTACTGCAGATAGGACCTCCAAGCAACTTGGATCACTCACACCAAACGATGTTCTCACTGCAGTAAGACACATCTACTCATTCCTCTTGTCCATGGTACATACTGACAATCCCTCCCCCAACAGGGTCACTCTTGCCACTTGACTGGCGAAGCAAACAGTTGATGTTCATCATCAACACATCCCAACCAGATGTAGACGCCCTTGACGGCAGAATCATCAGGTGGTAGCATTTACTTTTACTACCACAGTGCTTTTCACATTCAGCTCATCTCCGGTAACATCTTCGTATTTGGTACTTACAAGGCCTAAGGGGCCCCATGCCTAAAGTACAAACAAAACTTAAAGAAATTAACTGGACTGCCTGTACCAATCAAAACTGCACAACTACGCCTTCCCACTGGCAATTGTATTAAAGGGGAAGCACTGGAAGGACTTTCCCAATACTCTAGCTAACCTGTCTGACAAGGTTGAAAAATCATTAGTCCACACTATGACATTATCAGGGTAGTTACATTCAACTCGGTTCTTCGCTGCAAAAAGGGGCTACTACTTGGTTTACTTCTCTGGTAAAAAATAAAAAGAATAACGGGACTGGTTGAAAAAACCCAAAAGATAAGCGTGTAAACCTTCATTAATTATATTCCATCACTAAATGTGGTTAGGTCTCGACTTTTGTCAAGTATTTCTTTAATAATATGTGGCTTTCAAGTCTAAGGTAGAATACTATTCATTTCTTGCTGCTCTCTCGACTAATTTATCTAAGTTGGGTAAGTCTAAGCATACTTAACAAAAGATCTATTCAAATCACTGACTTCTCCCTCTCTCACCCGAATTCTAGTACCCATGATAACAACTAGCTTCCCCAGCCTCACCGGCAGTTTTCCTTTCATCAGGTTCCGATCCCGACGGGAAATTTCTAAACTTGATTTTCTCACCACCCCTCCGAGCCTTCGGCGTTCCCCACCGATGAATGCTGGCCTCCATGGCTTTGGCAAGTTCTCGGAACTCACACATAAGTTGTAACTTATTCCCAACTACTGTGATCATCGTGCGCTGATGTCACAACAAATCTTCTACAAAACAACCCCACCAAAGATAAATTCAATTAACATCCTTCCAGAGCAAAGGAGGTAAACGTTAACACATAAATGCCTCGGATACCTTTTAAATGGATACTCACCAAAATAAATAATCGGCAATAGTATCGGTAACTCACTCAGCAGATTAATTATCTCTAAAGAGAACACTACAAGGTTTCAATTCACACAGTACTCATAGCAATGCTCAAAATAAAATACTTGATGATACTTGACGAGAATGTCTTAAGAAAATATAAATCTGTAGCTTTCACGGATGATTAACACAAAGCGGATTTTCTGTACTCACAAGAATTCACTGTCTTTTTCAATTATCTTGACACTGTGTTAACACTACACAATTTACTCTGTACTTTACTCACAATTGGTGGTCCTTACATGTACAGAGGGTGTTTCCAGCAATCCATTTTCAGAGATTGTATGTCTTAGATGTCCATTTCACCACAGAGTCCTCAACCCAATCAATACTATGGCTGAAAATACACCGGAATTAGTTCTCAAATACATATAACCTCTTTACCAACAATGCATATCAGTCTACACTGTAAGAAATGGTAAGGCAGTATGTAATAAAATTCTCCGTTAAAAAAAAACAGGTTGAAAAATACAACACTGAAAAATTTAACACCAAACTTGTGTTATCTCAATAAATTCAATGGTAACAAATTGACTCCAACTGAGGACTAAAACTCTTTCTAGTTATTTCACAATTCAGTTCACTAGCAAAAGAAAAAAAAAAAAACAACATAACATACACATATAAAAAAAATTATATAACACTCACTTGGGTTATATAAAAATTTCAAAAGTTAGAAAAATACTTCAAGTGAGAATCTGAACACTTTCAATTGAAATCACAATACTTCCAATAAATGTCACAGCTAAAAAATAAAACATTGGATTACATAACCTTTGCACACATGACATTTCTGGTGACACTCAAGAGATGAACTCAGTTCATCACACTCTGAACATGGCAGGTGTACAGTATACTGCCCACTCAATGTCTGTAAATATCCAAAGATTAATACACTGGTCACAAAAAAAAATTACACAAATGTGCAATTACCACTTTCCTGAAATTTCACACAATAAAACTCACAAAGATGAGTTAGGTAGCTTATTTCAAAAAAAAATTTGGTGCATTACCTAACTCTGTAACACAGAAAAAAAATTATAACTTTCTTTCACAAAAGAAGTGGTGAAACTAAATCAATTGTTAGTTCTTACCTAACTCTTAAAACTTTGCAATTACAACTACAGTATTGTACTTTACACAAAAGTTTGTACTTTAAATCACACAATTATTTGTACTCCTTACTGATGACAAAACTTATACATTACTGTATACTGTATTCTGAGAAAACAAATTCACCAAGTACCACACCTCATTTCTGCAAGTACAGAAAATCCGCTTTGTGTTAATCATCCGTGAAAGCTACAGATTTATATTTTCTTAAGACATTCTCGTCAAGTATCATCAAGTATTGTATTTTGAGCATTGCTATGAGTACTGTGTGAATTGAAACCTTGTAGTGTTCTCTTTAGAGATACTTAATCTGCTGAGTGAGTTACCGATACTATTGCCGATTATTTATTCCGGTGAGTATCCATTTAAGAAGTATCCGAGGCATTTATGTGTCAATGTTTACCCCCTTTGCTCTGGAAGGGTGTTAATTGAATTTATCTTTGGTGGGGTTGTTTTGTAGAAGATTTGTTGTGACATCAGCGCACAATGATCACAGTAGTTGTGAATAAGTTACAACTTATGTGTGAGTTCCGAGAACTTGCCAAAGCCATGGAGGCCAGCATTCATCGGCGGGGAACGCCGAAGGCTCGGAGGGGTAGTGAGAAAATCAAGTTTAGAGATTTTCCATCGGGATCAGAACCTGATGAAAGGAAAACTGCCGGCGAGGCTGAGGAAGCTAGTTGTTATCATGGGTACTAGACTTCGTGTGAGAAAGGGGGAAGTCAATGATTTGAATAGATCTTTTGTTAAGTATGCTTAGACTTACCCAACTTAGATGAATTAGTAGAGGGAGCAGCGGGAAATGAATAGTATTCTATCTTGGACTTGAAAGACGCATATGATTAAAGTAATGCTTAACGACAGAAGTCGAGACCTAACCACATTTAGTGATGGAATATAATTAATGAAGGTTTACACGCTTATCTTTTGGGTTTTTTCAACCAGTCCCGTTATTCTTTTTATTTTTTACCAGAGAAGTAAACCAAGTAGTAGCCCCTTTTTGCAGCGAAGAACCGAGTTGAATGTAACTACCCTGAAAATGTCATAGTGTGGACTAATGATTTTTCAACCTTGTCAGACAGGTTAGCTAGAGTATTGAGAAAGTCCTTCCAGTGTTTCCCCTTTCATACAATTGCCAGTGGGAAGGTGTAGTTGTGCAGTTTTGATTGGTACAGGCAGTGCAGTTAATTTCTTTAAGTTTTGTTTGTACTTTAGGCATAGGGCCCCTTAGGCCTTGTAAGTACCAAATACGAAGATGTTACCGGAGATGAGCTGAATGTGAAAAGCACTGTAGTAGTAAAAGTAAATGCTACCACCTGATGATTCTGCCGTCAAGGGCGTCTACATCTGGTTGGGATGTGTTGATGATGAACATCAACTGTTTGCTTCGCCAGTCAAGTGGCCAGAGTGACCCTGTTGGGGGAGGGATTGTCAGTATGTACCATGGACAAGAGGAATGAGTAGATGTGTCTTACTGCAGTGAGAACATCGTTTGGTGTGAGTGATCCAAGTTGCTTGGAGGTCCTATCTGCAGTAGGCCTGGGTTAATGTAGGAGGTAGTTGGGCTGGACTTTAGTCACGGCTAGGCGTGTACAAGAGTACATGGACCTAGTGCAGTTTAAGACGCATGCATGGTGAAGTAATTGCTAGGCAGGTACAAGAGTACATGGGCCTAGTGCAGTTTAAGAAGCTTGCATTGCAAAGTAACAGAAGGGCACTGAGGTTTTGGGGGTTTCATGGGGACCGGGTCGCTGGCATTAAAGTCTATTTGAGTCCATACTCTGGCCATTCCGATCTTGCCTCATCCCGCGAGTGGAGAATGATTCTTTTGTGATAAGGTCAACCCAAATACTTCAGTGGCTGGATGGGGTCAGTCTATCTACTCCTAGCTTGAGATCTCAATTGTTGAATTTTGAAGCTTGGGTCCAGTGTCATCCTAGTGGATGTTATAGTTGAAAGTGTCCTACAACGCTACCTGTCATCCTAGTGGATGTTGTAGTTGAAAGTGTCCTACAAAGCTACCTGTCATCCTAGTGGAGGTTGTAGTTGAAAGTGTCCTACAAAGCTACCTGTCATCCTAGTGGAGGTTGTAGTTGAAAGTGTCCTACAAAACTACCTGTCATCCTAGTGGATGTTGTAGTTGAAAGTGTCCTACAAAGCTACCTGTCATCCTAGTGGAGGTTGTAGTTGAAAGTGTCCTACAAAACTACCTGTCATCCTAGTGGATGGTATAGTTACAAATGTACAAAAACTGTAATTAAGGCCGGCCGTTTTTTTTATTATAATGTCTGTACTATTGATGTATGATTATGTTTTTCTGTGGGTCATGATCAGTATTGCTTTGTTAGTTTTATCTGCCCATGTCTGGGAGATTTTTTTTTGTGATTATTCATTGGAGTTGCAAAATTTTAGGTATGTGAAAATTTTGTAACATGTGTGTTACCTGTATTGTTGACCATTACCCCAGTACTGCAAGATATTGTGTTTGAAATTGTGTATTTACTGTGAATGTTTTGTCGACTATACCGCATAATATTGAATCTTTGGGAGGGGAAAGCTTTGTAACGACCACGGTCGTACACGTCAGTTAACGGCAAAATCAAATGATTCATATTACGCTCAATAGCCCACAAAACATGTACCTCTGCTTTTATTTTGAGTCCTCCATCTGAGGAGTCCGTTTTCTCGTCACTTCAAGACGCCTCAGTCCTCCGTTATCCCATTTTCTCTGACTTACTGAAACCAACCTCTCTATATAATGTATTTGAATGTGAGAGAGAACACCTTTGTTTTGAGTCAACTTAGATATGTCTGTTTACAGTTGGAACATTCAAGATCCATTGTGAGTGGTGTTGAACGCTTTAACTGTCCTTATTGTTAGTAAGACGTGTCAAGTAGGCGAATGTTGAGTTTGCCAGTTAGAGTGGCGTATTTTAGGTCGTCCGTGGGGATATCCATGGGTTTCTGATCGCTACTGAAGTTATATTGTTTTGTTGCCCCGACATCAGAGAATCTGATGTTCATAGTTTAGTTAGTGTCAGTTGTCTATTTAAGAAAGTCATTCATCTTCTGAACAGTTCCTGTCAAACTCAAAATTCTCCCAAATTTAACGGCCGTTTGACCGGGGATGTGGTTTGCTGTCAGTCCAATATAGTTGCGAACGCATATATAACTTCAATTCACCTCTTTACTGACAAACTCAACCTCTGATTAAATCATAAATATAGATGTAGAAAATTAGCCTGATCTGTGACGCTGACGGTCACAGCTAGGTGTCCAACGACTACTGTGAATAGAGGGTCTATTGTTAGTGAAATTTATCTTTCTAGTAGGAATATGCCCTCAGGCCCGTATATATGCAGGCGCGCGAGGGGAAATCACTCCTTCTGTGATTTCTTCTCCACGTCTCCAGGTATGTTCACTTGTGTTCCACACCGCCATATTAACTCAGTTTAACTTAGTCATTTTGTGACTAACCCACGAATCTAACCCAACCCGACACACATAATCTAACCTAACCTGACATAATCTAACCTAACCCATATAATTCAACTTAACCCGACATAATCTAACCTAACCTGACATACACATAATCTAACCTAACCTGACATAATCTAACCTAACCTGGGACGTAATCTAACCTAACCTGACATAATCGAACCCAACCTGACGTAATCGAACCCAACTCGCCTGACATACCAACCTAATCAAACCTAACTTTCCCACCTACCGACCGTAACCTATCTACTTATTACCTACCTAACCTAACTTAACTTAATCCAACCCGACGTAATCTAACCTAACCTATTGAAACTTAACTTAGCCACCTACCTCATCTAACACCACTTTGTAATCTCTTTGCACTACCGCTCACAGGATGAGTATGGGGGGCACAATAAACTAGCCTCTAACTAGCAAAATTAACAAAACTAACCTAACCTAACCCAACCTGACTTTACCTAACCTGATCTGATCTATCCAACTTAAACACCTTAGAATATATAATAAAGCCGCTAGGTTAATTTAGGCTAAATATGGTTGATTCATATTTCGTTTTGACAGAAATTCCCGGCAAAATAACGTATCTATATTGAGAACCACCGCCATGTTGGTTCCACGTTAACAACACACGGATACACTACAGAATAACCCGCGTTCGTTTAACCTCAATTACTACAGTTTACTTTATAATCTTACTTCACAATCTTCACTACATCTCACTTCACAATCTTCACTACATCTCACTCCACAATCTTCACTACATCTCACTTCACAATCTTCACTACATCTCACTTCACAATCTTCACTACATCTCACTTCACAATTTTCACTACATCTCACTTCACAATCTTCACTACATCTCACTTCACAATCTTTACCACATCTTACTTCACAATCTTTACCACTTCTTGCTTCACAATCTTCACTACATCTCACTTCACAATCTTCACTACATCTCACTTCACAATCTTCACTACATCTCACTTCACAATCTTCAATACATCTCACTTCACAATCTTCACTACGTCTCACTTCACAATCTTCACTACATCTCACTTCACAATCTTCACTACATCTCACTTCACAATCTTCACTACATCTCACTTCACAATCTTCACTACATCTCACATCACAATCTTCACTACATCTCACTTCACACTCTTTACTACATCTAACTTCACAATCTTCACGACATCTCACTTCACAATCTTCACTACATCTCACTTCACAATCTTCACCACATCTCACTATAAAATCTTCACTACAACTCACTTCACAATCTTCATGCATCTCACTTCACAATCTTCACTACATCTCACTTCACAATCTTCACTACATCTCACTTCACAATCTTCACTACATCCCACTTCACAATCTTCACTACATCTCACTTCACAATCTTCACTACATCTCACTTCACAATCTTCACTACATCTCACTCCACAATCTTCACTACATCTCACTTCACAATCTTCACTACATCTCACTTCACAATCTTCACTACATCTCACTTCACAATCTTTACCACATCTTACTTCACAATCTTTACCACTTCTTACTTCACAATCTTCACTACATCTCACTTCACAATCTTCACTACATCTCACTTCACAATCTTCACTACATCTCACTTCACAATCTTCACTACATCTCACTTCACAATCTTCACTACATCTCACTTCACAATCTTCACTACATCTCACTTCACAATCTTCACTACATCTCACTTCACAATCTTCACTACATCCCACTTCACAATCTTTACTACATCTCACTTCACAATCTTCACTACATCTCACTTCACAATCTTCACGACATCTCACTTCATAATCTTCACTACATCTCACTTCACAATCTTCACTACATCTCACTTCACAATCTTCACTACATGTCACTTCACAATCTTCACTACATCTCACTTCACAATCTTCACTACATCTCACTTCACAATCTTCACTACATCTCACTTCACAATCTTCACTACATCTCACTTCACAATCTTCACTACATCTCACTTCACAATCTTCACTACATCTCACTTCACAATCTTCACTACATCTCACTTCACAATCTTCACTATATCTCACTTCACAATCTTCACTACATGTCACTTCACAATCTTCACTACATCTCACTTCACAATCTTCACTACATCTCACTTCACAATCTTCACTACATATCACTTAACAATCTTCACCACATCTCACTTCACAATCTTCACTACATCTCACTTCACAATCTTCACTACACCTCACTTCACAATCTTCACTACATCTCACTTCACAATCTTCACTAACACCATCCTTCATCACTACATATAACAACATCAATCATCACTACTTATAACACCATCCATCATCATCACTAGATATAACACTATCCATCATCACTACATATAACACGATCCATCATCACTACATATAACACCATCCACCATCACTACATATAGAACCATCCATCACGACATATAACACCATCCAACATCACTACATATAACACCAACCATCATCACTACTTATAATATCATCCATCATCACTACATATAACTCCATCCATCATCACTACATATGACACCATCCAGCATCACTACATATAACACCACCCATCATCACTACATATAACATCATGCATCATCAGTACATATAACACCATCCATCAACACTACATATAAACCAACCTATCATCACTACATATAATATCATCCATCATCACTACATATAACACCATCCAACATCACTACATATAACACCACCCATCATCACTACATATTACATCATCCATCACTACATATAACTCTATCCATCATCACTACATATAACACCATCCAGCATCACTACATATAACACCAACCATCATCAATACATATAACATCATGCATCATCACTACATATAACACCATCCATCATCACTACATATAAAACCATCCTATCATCACTACATATAACATCATCCATCATCACTACTTATAACACCATCCATCACTACATATAGAACCATCCTATCATCACTACATATAATATCATCCATCATCACTACATATAACACCATCCAACATCACTACATATAACACTACCCATCATCACTACATATAACATCATCCATCATCACTACATATAACTCTATCCATCATCACTACATATAACACCTTCCAGCATCACTACATATAACACCAACAATCATCACTACATATATCATCATGCATCATCACTATATATAACACCATCCATCATCACTACATATATTACCCTCCTATCATCACTACATATAACACCATCCATCATTACTACATATAACGCCATCCTTCATCACTACATATAACACCATCCATCATCACTACATATTATAACACCATCCATCATCTCTACAAACACCAGTCCTCAATACTATAGTGATAAACAGAGCTTCATTTTGTTGTCAATTTCTTTAAATTCCAACCTTATTAAACTGTAATTCTTTCTGTATGGTCAAATTTTGATTTGACCTCAGTGAGAGAGCTGTTAGTGTCAGTACATCACAATGGTGTTCCGACGCACTGTATCGAAGGTGTCTGAGGTGGAGGTGAAGGCTTGCAAGGATTTCGTTGTAGACTTCGACACCAGCTTTGTGGTGGTTGCAACAAACATCTACCCTGGTGTGGCCCCTAAGCAGATTCGACCATTGTTTGAGGAATGTGGACAGATCGACCTATTTGTGATGCCCGCAAAAGACAACAAAAATGAACACCATGGCTTCGCATACATCCGATACTTTGACGAAGCCTCCTGTGATAAGGCTGTTGGACGATTGGATGGTGACAGCATTGGCCGCAGCCGAAAATCAACTAACAAACTGGAAGTTAACTACTACAGTGCCCATGGTACCTTGAACAACCTTGACCGCCAAGCTGCTGAGTTCATTGTTCTATCCAATGTTGCCGACCAACAACCCGCCTCTATCCTTAAGAAGACCAACGTACGCACTACCGTTGCCAAGTCAGTTACCTTCAATTATGACAATTTGAAAGACATCAGGGAGCGCGAAACTTCCACAGCTACTTACACTCTGTCTGTACCTCCCAACCAATGAATCTAACTCAACTGCTGCCATCGAATAAGAAAATGTCACCAATAGTTGTACCTCTGGGAACCTGGAGGGAGGCACCAACCCCTGATGAAGGCTCAGTAATATCTACCATGTTATTTAAACACTTATAACACATATAACATCATCCATCATCACTACATATAACACCATCCATCATCACTACATATAACACCATCTATCATCACTACATATAACATCATCCATCATCACTACAGATCGGTAGAGTAGTTTTCGAGAATCTCGTGCGGACACACAAGCAAACACACACACACACACACAAACAGACATACTTCTTTGTTTTATATCGATAGAAGATAGATCATCACTACATATAACACCGCCCATCATCACTACATATAACATCATCCATCATCACTGCATATAACACCACCCATCATCACTACATATAGCATCATCCATCATCACTACATATAACATCATCCATCATCACTACATATAACACCATCCATCATCACTACATATAACATCATCCATCATCACTACATATAACACCATCCATCATCACTACATATAACACCATCCATCACTACATATAACACCATCCATCATCACTACATATAACATCATCCATCATCACTACATATAACACCATCCATCATCACTACATATAACACCATCCATCATCACTACAGATCGGTATAGTAGTTTCCGAGATTTTCGTGCGGACACACAAACACACACACAAACAAAAATACATACTTCTTTGTTTTATATATATAGATACAAGAAACAAAAATCTTTAATTATTTATTAATTGTAAGTTTTAAGGTTTTCCTGGAACCATTGGCAGGAAATAAGGACACTTGAACCTTGAAAACTTACTGTCGTCATAATTATTTATAATAAACCTGTTGATGTTTATTTCCGGGTTAAAGTAAAAGCAAGGTTTTGTCTGGACTATTAGCATATAGACAGTTGCTGGTTGACGATACCGAAGACCTATACAGGTGTGTGGTGCTTGTGCTTGGTGATGCTTCGTTTATGAGAGATAATCCCAGGAGTGAACTTTGTTCTGAAAGGACAAACAAAAAAGTCATTAGTTATCGTTGTCTCGGAAGTGTTTATATGTCGGTCACTCTTGTGTTGTCGATGTGTCCACCCCACAGAGTTATTGCGTGAAGTGACACATTAGACTTCAATTAAAGATCCTCTCCTCTCCATATGGAAGCTGTTCACACCTCTTGACAGTATTTGGTCTGACATTTAGTTATAAAGGTCGTTTTTTGTCTAGTTCATCTTCCTATGAAACTTAACAATTCATATCACGTTTTAAAGTTGTATGTTCTTCAAGCCAATTAACACAGTACAGGTAACACCAGAGTCAGGCAGGTACAGTGTTAAGCGTCGTGGTCTACTGCTGTCTTACTGAGTAACGATGATGAAGTAAAGTGGGAAATGACTTTGCCATGAGAGAGGAGAGGAAAGAGAGAAGGAAAGAATAGAAACGGGAAGTAAAGTAGTAGGGAGTAATAGCAGGTGGGCTGTCCACCTAGCTGAGTCGAGGTGATTGGTTGGGGTGGTTGCCATACACAGCACGCTCCTGCTCGCTCAAGGGAGGCTGGGGGTGGGGGGAGCTAAGCTAGTTAGGCATTCAGTACTGTATTGTGTGTTAATTTATGTAAGTTAAATGGTGGTGTTATTTTTTCATGTATTGTATAAAGTGAGTCTCTTTTTTATATAATAACTCACCTGAAGTGTCGCCCCAGGAAAAGGTAACAGAGACCTTAATGACACAGGTAGATTGTCACTCCCCTCGCTGCCCAGCGTATCCCACCTGAAGATTAACCATCCCGGCGATACCTGGGTGGGGGGCTTAAGTATAATATATACTCTTATATAATAATGTTGATGCTATAATACACTGGCAGTCATAGTACAGTACATGTGTTGCCTTTATTGAGTTGAGTTTTGTATTTTTAGAAAAAGAGAGAAATCTGAGCAACATAATATGGAGACAGAGAGAGAGAGAGAGAGAGAGTGTATTACATTGCCACACCTGATTCCTTCCTGGTGTATATTTTTACCACCTCTGGTACAACTGTGTCTCTTGCCGATCTATTTTGCACTGTCGCTTCCTGCCTTTCATCTTCCACCTTTCATCTTCTCCTTCATCTTCTTCTCCCCATCGTCTTTTTCCTCCATCTTACCCCTTCATCTTCCCTCCCTTCTTCCTCCCTTCCATCTCCCCCATTCATTTCTTCCCCCTTCATCTTCCTTTCCCCTTTATTTTACCCCTCCATCTTCCCTCCTTTTACCTTCCTCCTTCGGTCTTCTCCTTTCTTTTCCACCAATCTCCTTACCTTCCACTGCTGTCTTAGTCCATTACTGTTTTAAGAAATTTAGTTTTTTTCAAGGATTTCGATATTTCATTCACTTACAATTCTTTTTTGTTTTAATTTCATTTTCTCACTCTTGATTCAAGTGATTCAAGAGATGCAGATAATTTGAAATATCCAGCCCTTATAATGTCTTTAGTGCCTCTTAAACTTGGGTAAATATTATTCCATTAAGTTTATAAACAAATACACGACTCAGACACGTTGGTATTATAATCACAAAGCAAAGATATCGAGAAGTTGTGACGCTTCATCTGTACAACCAGTTGAGAATAAACTTTCCTTCTCTAAAAGTTACAAGAAATGTGGGAGAGTTTCTCGCCAGGGGGCGCAGCGCTATGAGAGAAGAATTAAATAAGCCTGATTAGCTAAGAAGACGACCAGGGGTAAGAAATGGTCCGTCTTGAGGATGTGGTTCAGGAGGTGAGGTGAAGATATAAACCTCGAAGACGTCATAAAACACAGAGATAACACTATTTCTAACCTTCCCAAGTCTCTTGTGGGTGGCAGGTGATCACCAACATGAAATACACCAACATGAAATACACCAACATGAAATACACCAACATGAAATGCGCCAAAATGAAATAGAAGATGCCAAGTGAGGTTGATTATGACTCAGACAATAACCATAGCAGGACCTAAAAACAGCCAAGACTGTTCTAAAATGAGAACTTAAATTATAATTTCTGCCCAAGAGTGCGAGTGAGTGAACTTTAATTTCCATTATAGTACAGTATAAAACTTTAATGAGTTTATCTTCAACGTGATCTTAAATTTTAGTGGGTGAATTTTTTCATTGGATAATTAAGTCTTTGAGAATAACATTTTAAGGCGGCCATTTAGTGTCATCATGCTGTAAGATGTAGATACGCTCCAAAAAGTATGTTTACGATTTTGTGTTAGACGATAAGACACAACAGACAAAGGATTTTGACGACCCTACCGAGACAACAAGAGTCACAGTGTTCATTTTGAAATTCATCGGTCTCCTCCATAAAGGCACTTTTGGAGTGTTTGTTTACAACTCCTAGTGGTTAATGTGATGCAGCAGTGTACAGCTCATAGTCCATAAGGTGTTTCTTAGGCCAGACCCTTGAGAGTACAGTGGGTGGTTACACTACTCACCTGCCTTACACTCTCCCTGATGCTTTTGTTAGATGTTGAAACAGGAACTGTGGATCAACCTGTACAGCTTCTCCTTTTACTTTCACACAAACAATACATTTAACATGTTGCCTAAGTACTTTGATGAAACAATAAGCACAAATGTGTTATCGTCATGATCCGCCTTATGTGATTATATTGCCAGTTGATGTGGGCCCGACCGTGTTTTGACACACTGACGGGCCTCGTGTTAATTTATTCTCACTTAACATACTTTTTTCGTACCTGAACTCCTCGACCGAACGCTCTTAAAGTTTGTAGAGAAGTTGAAACGGGTCTTATTGATATTCGTGTAGGCAGATTGATAGAGGTCCCAGCAATAAGAGAGTACAGCCGGGTCCTGCTGGAGACACTGAACACATTTCAGTTATTACATCTGGAAATACACGATCACTCACCAAAGAAAACGAAGACACTTTTACCAACTAATATGGTCGAGGTTCTGTAGATATGGGCCACAGCTCACGTACGGTCGCTATCTGATCTTCTCGACCAGTGTAACAAGAAAGATCTTTACAAACACTATAATATGTAGTCAATGTGCAGTGACTCAGTAATAACTTATTGCTCCTTTGATTCAAGTGTTCGACAACAAGCCGAATATGTTCCCTCTGTTCCTTTGACTATCTTGTGTGTACGATCTTGTGGACTGGGGCGTGATCACGATCAATGGTTGTCCCACTCACTCACTCACTAGGTTTCCTGCCATCTCTTACCCATGAAATTAGATTAAATCTGCCCTGTCGTATCCTCTTTACCTATCCTATCCCCCTTGTCTCTATTAACCTTAATATATCATCACTCTCTCTCCCCTACTCTCCTTCCCTGCTTCCTCTACCACTATCTCCACCTCCTCTTTCCTTCCCCTTCCACAATTATTATATCCTCATATCTATGTCTGTCATTCTCTTTATCTGTTCCTACTTCTTCACCCTTCTACCCAGTTTTGTTAGTCTCTTATGCCCCACCCTGCCAGTCCTCATACCCTACCCTTCTAGTTCCTCATACCCTACCCTGTTAGTTCCTCATACCCTACCCTGTTAATCCCTCATACCCTACCATTCCAGTCCCTCATATTCCACCCTACCAGATCCTCATACCTCACCCTTCCAGCATGTCTTTGTGTCCCAACCAAATTAAGTTCTGTAAAAATCTACCTGATGTCTTTCGCCTTCCCTTACCATCATCTCCCAATTGGTTGTCTTGTAAATAGTAGATCGATGCCCTGCAGTCTCTGGTAGTTTCAATAAGTCTGGAGCCCAACTCATTAAGGAACTTCAGGGTGGTGTCATGCTGGGGAGGGAGGGAGAGGGAGCTGCATTATACTGTCATGCTGAGGAGGGAGGGAGGGAGAGGGAGCTGCATTATGCTGTCATGCTGGGGAGGGAGGGAGGGAGAGGGAGCTGCATTATGCTGTCATGCTGGGGAGAGAGGGAGAGGGAGCTGCATTATGCTGTCATGCTGGGGAGGGAGGGAGAGGGAACTGCATTATGCTGTCATGCTGGGGAGGGAGGGAGAGCGAGTTGCATAATGTTGTCATGCTGGGGAGGGAGGGAGAGGGAGCTGCATTATGCTGTCATGCTGGGGAGGGAGGGAGAGGGAGCTGCATTATGATGTCATGCTGGGAAGGGAGGGAGAGGAAGCTGCATTATGCTGTCATACTCGGGAAGGAGGGAGAGGGAACTGCATTATGCTGTCAAGCTGGGGATGGAGGGAGAGGGAGCTGCATTATGCTCTCATGCTGGGGAGAGAGGGAGAGGGAGCTGCATTATGCTGTCATGCTGAGGAGGGATGGAGAGGGAGCTGCATTATGCTGTCATGCTGGGGAGGGAGGGAGAGGGAGCTGCATTATGCTGTCATGCTGGGGAGAGAGGGAGAGGGAGCTGCATTATGCTGTCATGCTGGGGAGGGATGGAGAGGAGCTGCATTATGCTGTCATGCTGGGAGGGAGGAGAGGGATGTATTGCTGGGTCATGCTGGGGAGGGAGGGAGGGAGAGGGAGCTGCATTATGCTGTCATGCTGGGAAGGGAGGGAGAGGGAGCTGCATTATGCTGTCATGCTGGGGAGAGAGGGAGAGGGAGCTGCATTATGCTGTCATGCTGGGGAGGGATGGAGAGGGAGCTGCATTATGCTGTCATGCTGGGGAGAGAGGGAGAGGGAGCTGCATTATGCTGTCATG
>NW_024731774.1:0-196310 GCF_018991925.1 Homarus americanus | reverse complement strand
GTATCTACTATCTACTACTGTCTCATCTCTCTTAGTCAACTCGTACAGCCTCTAGTGTGTCAACATGGCGGCCCATTGTCTGTATTTCACGTTATAATTAAAGAATTAATTGAGGAGTATATATTACAGGTGTAGTTTTATGTTCAGGTATAAGTACAGACACAGACTAATATATACACACGGTCAACTACAGGTAAGGACACGAACATATGCAAGGACAATTTGATACACAGGTTCACGCCCAAATACAGGTGCAGAAAATATCCAGGTAAGACAAGGTACAGGTGCACACAGTGGTAATACAGACACCTGCGCCATTCATAGCGTGACTGTAGGATGAATGAGCCTCACACACACACTGCCGGTATTAGCCCAAGACTCACCCATACAGACCTGCAGCCATGAGAGGCCCTAAGGTGTATCGCCTTATATGACGACCAAGACGCGAACCTGAAATCGGCTTAGGTCAGAACGGGGATCTGAACCCCAAATCGGATTAGGCAATAGTGTATTGGAACCTCCTACACGCCTGCTGGGCCACACAGAGAGAGGATTTGAACCTCCGTCACCCCAGGTGTGTGTGTCGTGAGATTCGAACCCGAGTTAGCTGGGAATAATCTCTTGTAAGTCCTGGAGACTGACTTCCCTCATAATCGAGGCAGAGGATAATGAAACGGTGAAACATTTCGTTCTCTTATACTCTAACTGTAAGTGAACGTCACTGTAGGCATATTGTTCGCTTGGCGTAACTTCTATTAGTGTGTTAATGTAAAACAATAAAACAAGTACAAACACAAATACATGAACTGTTACAGTACAAGATACAGGTACTCAAAATGTCGTCCACCAAACGTACTATAATTTCCAATACTAAAATAAAAAGTTATTATACCTTAAAAAAAATACAACCTAACAGAGAATTATGCTATTTTTCTGTTCAAGTTTTCGATATTTGTTAAAAGCTCAAAGAAAGAACTCATGAACACCCTGACTGAAGTCTGGGATTCAAAAATATTATTACCTTAGTTAGATCTGGTAACTGCTACTAAATAACATTTTCTCTAAGCTCTGTAGACTGACTTTTAACCTCACATGTTAAAGTTCAGCTCGTGAAGTGGTCCACCGCCACAAGTTCCAACACAATAAACTTTTCACCCAGAAATAACAGATTTTACGATTTCCGAAAATGTTCGAATATCCTGGAAATTTCAAATGACATTGTTAATTCTGGCACTGGGACCAGTGAGTAGTAATTCTTGTATTTTCTTTGTTAAAAGTTTTTCAAAATTCTAATATTTGTATTTTATTTGTTAATTAATAACTTCGTGTGACTTTCGAATACTGTACCGACTTTTACCCTGAAACTGACAAATGAAAAAAACAATAACAACAATGTTGAACCTGAATCACTTCTTACTCCCCTTATTAATATACCGCCCCCGGCGCTCTCTCGTAAATATAAACCTTCCCTTCACTCTCTCCTTTCCCTCTTCCCCAACTCTCCCTAGTTCTCCTTCCCTTCCCACCTCCTTTGACCTTTCTTTTATTATCTCTCTCTCTCTCTCTCTGTTCTTCCCCTTACCCTTCTACCCTTCCTTTTTCTCCTCATTGTTTCCTTTTTTCCCCTTCCCTCCTTTTCTTTACCCTCTCTCTCCGTTTCCCATTCTTTTCCCTCCACTCTTTCCTTTCCCTTCCCTCTACCTTCCTTCCCCTTTCCTCTTTCTCTCCTTTGCCATTCTTCCCCATCTCCATTATTCTCTCATCCTATCTCATCTACCCTTTTCATCCTTTCTCTTTTCCTTCTCTTCCCTCCCATCCACCTATCCTCACCCTCCTTTCTATTATCTCCTCTCTTCCCTCCTTCCACCCCATCCTCACCCATCCTTCCCTCCCCACCTCTCTTCCCTCCTCCACCCCATTCTCACCCCTCCTTTCCCTATATTCTCCCCACCCCTCTTCCTCCTCGGTACCATAAAATACAATGCCTCAATTATGAATAGAGTTTACTTGGTAAGGCATCCTACCTGTATTAATTAATTGCACCACCGGATGTGACCTCCTTACCTTACCTTGCCTGTCTTGTCTTACCTTATCTTACCCTTCCATACCCTACCTTACCTTACCTTACCTTACCTTACCTTGCCTTGCCTTGTCTTATCTTATCTTACCTTACCTTACCTTACCTTACCTTACCTTACCTTGCCTTGCCTTGCCTTGCCTTGCCTTACCTTACCTTGCCTTTCACCTTGCCTTGCCTTGCCTTACCCACAGGTAAACATTGCGGCCAGATTTTTTGGGGTGAATTTTAAAACAAGTCGCTGGTGGTGCCTAACAGATGGTCAGGCTTCGAAGAATATAATGAAAACTTTTAAAAACACAAGCAGTCAGATATAAAGACAAAATACACACAAACACACACATACAGTACACATACACTCACACGTTATAATATACTGTATATATATATTGTAATAATAATAAAAACAAAACCACTAACCTACAAAAACAAAAACAAAAACAAACTTCACTAACATCTAAACACAAAAATTCTCACAACAAAGGAATATAATATTTTTCTCTTTTTGAACTACTAAAAAATGAATAATAGTTCACTAATTAATATCTACCATCAAATATTCACTCCACACCCAGTGCGATTTTTTTTTATTATTATTTTTTCGCTATAGGTGGGGAGGTAGGGGCGCAGGGGAGGTAGGGGCCGCAGGGGATGGGTAGGGGGCCGCAGGGGAGGGTGGGGCCGCAGGGGAGGAAGGGGCGGGGGAAGGTGGGGGCGCAAGGGAGGTGGGGCCAGGGGAGGTAGGGAGCCACCAGGGAGGGTAGGGGCGCGGGAGGTAGGGGCGCAGGAGAACAGGTTTGCAATTTTCATTCGTAAATATCACGTTAATCGGTGTGTTGAATTGATGATGGAGAATCTATCTGTTTTCCCTCCTGGGTGTTAAAATGAGGAGTGTGGGTTGATTCATGTGTGTGTGTGTGTGTGTGTGTGTGTGTGTGTGTGTGTGTGTGTGTGTGTGTGTGTGTGTGTGTGTGTGTGTGTGTGTGTGTGTGTGTGTGTGTGTGGTGTGTGTGTGAGTGTGAGTGTGTGTGTGTGTGTGTGTGTGTGTGTGTGTGTGTGTGTGTGTGTGTGTGTGTGTGTGTGTGTGTGTGTGTGTGTGTGTGTGTGTGTGTGTGTGTGTGTGTGTGTGTGTGTGTGATGGTTATTAACGATGGTGGTGGAGGATAGTTATGATGAGAGGAGGTATGTGTGTGCAATGCTTGTTGTGGGTGGTGGTGGGTGGTGGTGGTGGTGCTGGTGGTGGTGGTGGCGGTGGTGCTGGTGGTGGTGGTGGTGGTGGTATTGTGTGGGGGTGTAATGTTGGTGGTGGTGGTGGTGGGTGGTGGTGGTGGTGTGGGGGTGTAATGCTGGTGGTGGTGGTGGTGGTGGTGGTGGTGGTGGTGGTGGTGGTTGTGTGGGGGTCAGGTGGTGGTGGTGGTTGTGTGTGGGGTGTAATGGTGGTGGTGGTGATGGGGGTGTGGGTGGTGGTGGTTGTGGGGAGTGGACGCTGCTGCTGGTGGTGGTGGTGTGGTGGTGGTATTGTGTGATGTAATGCGGTGGTGGTGGTGGTGTGGTGTGGTGGTGGTTGTGTGGGGTGCAATGCTGTGGTGGTGGTGGTTGTGTGTGGGGTGTAATGTTGGTGGTGGTGTGGGTTGTGTGGGGGAGAAGGTTGGGGTGGTGGTGGTGGCTGTGTGATGCAATGTTGGTGGTGCTGGTGGTGGTGGTTGTGTGGGTGTGTAATGTTGGTTGTGGTGGTGTGGTGTGGTGTAATGTTGGTGGTGGTGGTGGTGGTGGTTGTGTGGGGGTGTAATGTTGGTGGTGGTGGTGGTTGTGTGGGGGTGTAATGTTGGTGGTGGGTGGTGGTTCTCTGTGAGGTGTAATGTTGGTTGTGGTGGTGGTGGTGTGCAATATGTGTGGTGGTGGTGGTTCTGTGGGGGTGTAATGTTGGTTGTGTGGTGGTGGCTGTGGGGTGTAATGGTGGTGGGTGGTGTGGTGTTCTGTGGGGGTGTAATGCTGGTTGTGGTGGTGGTGGTTCTGGGGGCTGGTTGTGGTGGCGGTGGTCTGTGGGGGTGTAATGTTGGTTGTGGTGGTGGTGGTTCTGTGGGGGGTGTAATGGTTGTGGTGGTGGTGGCTGTGTGTGTGTGGGGTGTAATGTTGGCTGTGGTGGTGGTGGTGTGGGGGGTTGGTTGTGGTGGTGTGGTTCTGTGAGGGTGTAATGTTGGTTGTGGTGGTGGTGGTTCTGTGAGGTGTAATGTTGGTTGTGGGGTGGTGGTTCTGTGAGGTGTAATGTTGGTTGTGGTGGTGGTGGTTCTGGAGGTGTAATTGGTTGTGGTGGTGGTGGTTCTGTGAGGGTGTAATGCTGGTTGTGTGGTGGTGGTTCTGTGAGGTGTAATGTTGGTTGTTGTGTGGTGGTTCTGTGGGGGTGTAATGCTGGTTGTGGTGGTGGTGGTTCTGTGAGGGTGTAATGTTGGGTGGTGGTGGTGGTGGTGTGTAATGTTGGTTGTGGTGGTGGTGCTCTGGGGGTAATGGTGGTGTGGTGGTTCTGGTGGGGTGAGGGTGGTTGTGGTGGTGGTGGTTCTGTGGGGGTGTAATGCTGGTTGTGGTGGTGGTTCTGTGGGGGGGTGTAATGTTTGTGGGTGGGTGGTGGTTCTGGTGGGGGGTGAATGTTGGTTGTGGTGGTGGTGGTTCTGTGGGGCAACGTTGGGTGTGGTGGTGGTGGTCTGGGGTGTAATGTTGGTTGTGGTGGTGGTGGTGTGGGTGTAATGTTGGTGGTGGTGGTGGTGGTGGTTGTGTGGGGGTGTAATGTTGGTGGGGTGGTGGTGGGGTGTAATGTTGGTGGTGGTGGTGTGCCCGTGGAGGGTAATGTTGGTTGTGGTGGTGGTGGTGTGAAATGTTGGTTGTGGTGGTGGGTGGTTCTGTGGGTAGTTGTTGTGGTGGTGGTGGTTGTGTGGGGTCAGGTAATGGTGGTGGTGGTGGTGGTGGTTCTGGGGGTGTAATGCTGGTTGTGGTGGTGGTGTCTGGTGGGGTGTAATGCTGGTTGTGGTGGTGGTGTCTGTGGGGGTGTAATATTGTGGTGGTGGTGGTCTGTGGGGGTGTAATGTTGGTGTGGTGGTGGTGTTCTGTGGGGATGCAATGTTGGTTGTGGTGGTGGTGGTCTCTGTGAGGTAATGTTGGTTGCGTGGTGGTGGTGTGGGGGTAATGGTGGTTGTGGTGGTGGTGGTTCTGGTGGGGTAATGTTGATTGTGGTGGTGGTGGTGGGCAAATGTTGGTTGTGGTGGTGGTGGCTGGGGTGTAATGTTGTGGTGGTGGTGGTGTGGGGTAATGTTGGTTGTGGTGGTGGTGGTTCTGTGAGGTGTAATGTTGGTGGTGGTGGTGTTTCTGTGAGGGTGTAATGTTGTTGTCGGTGGTGGTGTAAAAATGTTGTTGTGGTGGTGGTTGTTGTGTGGGGGTAATGTTGGTGGTGGGTAAATGTTGGTTGTGATGGTGGTGGTCTGTAAGTAATGTTGGTCAGGTGGTGGTGGTGTGGGTGTTCGTTGTCGTGGTGGTGGTTCTGTGGAGGGTGCATGTTGGTTGTGGTGGTGGTGGTTCTGTGAGGGTGTAATGTGGTGGTGGTCTGTGGGGGTGTATGCTGTCTGGTGGTGGTGGTTCTGGTGGAGGGTGTATTGTTGGTTGTGTTGGCAGGTTCTGTGGGGTGTAATGTCGTTGTGGTGGTGGTGGTTCTGTGAGGGTGTAATGTTGGTTGTGGTGGTGGGTGGTTCTGGTGAGGTGTAATGTTGGTTGTTGTGGTGGTTCTGGGGTGTAATGTTGGTTGTGGTGGTGGTGGTTCTGTGGGGGTGCAATGCTGGTTGTGGTGGTGGTGGTTCTGTGGGGGTAATGTGTGGTGGTTCTGTGGGTGTTGGGTGTGGTGGTGTAATGGTGTAGTTGGTTGTGGTGGTGGTGGTGGTGTGGGATGCGGTGGTGGTGGTTCGTGGTGGGGTGTTGTTGGCTGTGGTGGTGGTGGTTCTGTGGGGGTGTAATGCTGGTTGTGGTGGTGGTGGTTCTGTGGCGGTGTAATGCTGGTTGTGGTGGTGGTGGTCGGGGGTGTAATGTTGGTCTGTGGGGTGGTGGTCTCTGGTGGAGGTGCAATGTTGGTTGTGGTGGTGGTGGTTCTGTGAGGGTGTAATGTTGGTTGTCGGTGTGGTGGGGCAAATGTTGGTTGTGGTGGTGGTTGTTGTGTGGGGTAATGTTGGTTGTGGTGTGGTGGTGTGTGTGTAATGTTGGTTGTGGTGGTGGTGGCTGTGTGTGTAATGTTGGTTGTGGTGGTGGTGGTGTGGGGTGTAATGTCTGTTGTGGTGGTGGTGGTTCTGTGAGGGTGTAATGTTGGTTGTGGTGGTGGTGGTGTGAGGGTGTAATGTGGGTGTGTGTGGGTGGTTCTGTGGGGTAATGTTGGTTGTGGTGGTGGTGGTTCTGAGGTGTAATGTTGGTTGTGGTGGTGGTGGTTCTGTGGGGGGTGTAATGCCTGGTGGTGGTGGTTCTGGGGAGGTGTAATTGGCTGTGGTGTGGTTCTGTGAGGGTAATGTTGGTTGCTTGTGGGTGGTGGTTCTGTGGGGGTGCAATGTGTTGGTTGTGGTGGTGGTGGTTCTGGTGTAATGCTTGGTTGTGGTGGTGGTGGTTCTGGTGGCGGTGCAATGTTGGTTGTGGTGGTGGTGGTCTGTGGGGTGCAATGCTAGTGGTGGTGGTTCAGGGGTGTAATGTTGGTTGTGGTGGTGGTGGTGGTAGGTAATGCTGGTTGTGGGTGGTGGTGGTTCTGTGTGCAATGTTGGTTGTGGTGGTGGTCTGTGTGGGGGTGTAATGCTGGTGGTGGTGGTGGTTCTGCGGGGTGTAACGTTGGTTGTGGTGGTGGTGGTTCTGTGGGGCAAAATGTTGGTTGTGGTGGTGGTGGTTCTGGTGGGGTAACGTTGGTTAGGTGGTGGTGGTTCTGTGGGGTGCAATGTTGGTTGTGGTGGTGGTGGTCCTGTGGGGGTGTAATTGGTTGTGTGGTGGTGGTTCTGTGGGGGTACGTTGGTTGTGGTGGTGGTGGTTCTGTGGGGGTGTAATGTGTTGTGGTGGTGGTGGTTCTGTGGGTGTAGGGTGTGTGGTGGTGGTTCTGGGTTGGGGTGTAAAGTTGGTGGTGGTGTGGTGGTGGTGGCTGTGGGGGTGTAATGTTGGTGGTGGTGGTGGTGGCTGTGGGGGGTGTAAGTTGGTGGTGGTGGTGGTGGTGTGCGTGTGTAATGCTGGTTGTGGTGGTGGTGGTTCTGGTGGGGTAATGTTGGTCAGGTGGTGGTGGTTGTGTGGGGGTGTATTGGTTGTGGTGGTGGTGGTGGTGGTGGTGGTGGCTGTGCGGGTGTAATGTTGGTGGTGGTGGTGGTGTGGTTGTGGGGTGTAATGCTGGTTGCGGTGGTGGTTCCGGTGGGGTAATGCTGGCTGTGGTGGTGGTGGCTGTGGGGGTATGTTGGTTGTGGTGGTGGTGTGGTGGTGGTGGTGGTGGCGTGGTGGTGGTGGTCTGGGGGTGTGAATGTTGGTGTGGTGGTGGTGGCTGTGGGGGTGTGGGTGGTGGTGGTGGTGGGTGGTGGGTTGTGTGGGGGCAATTGGTGGTGGTGGTGGTTTGTGGTGGGGGTAATGTCTTGTGGTGGTGGTATTGGGTGTGGGGCGTAATGTCTTGTGGTGGTGGTGGTGGGTGTAATGGTGGGTCAGGTGGTGGTGGTTGTGTGGGGGTGTAATTGTGGTGGGTGGTTGTGTGTGTGGTTGTGGTGGTGGCTGTGGGGTGTAATGGTTGTGGTGGTGGTTGGGTGGTAGTGTGATGGTGGTGTGTGTGTGTGGTGGTTGTGGTGGTGTGGTGTGGGGGTAATGTTGGGTGGTGGTGGTGGTTGTGTGGGGGTTGGTAATGGTGGTTGTGTGGGGTGTGTGGTGGTGGTTGTGGGGGGTGCAATGCTGGTGGTGTTTGTGTGTGGGGTGTAATGGTGGTGGTGGTGGTGGTGGTGGTGGTGCTGTGGGGGTGTAATGTTGGTGGTGGTGGTGTGTGGGTGGTGGTGGTTTTGTGTGGGGCTGAATGTTGGTGGTGGTCGTGGGGGTAAGGTGGTGGTGTGGTGGTGGTGGTGGCTGGTGGGGTGCAATGTTGGTGGTGGTGGTTGTGTGGGGTGTAATGTTGGTGTGTGTGGGGTGGTGGTGGTTGTGTGGGGGTGTAATGGTTGTGTTGTGGTACGTGGGGGTAATGTTGGTGGTGGTGGTGGTTGTGTGGGGGTAATGTTGGTCTGTGGTGGTGGCTGTGTGGGGTAATGTTTGCAGGTGGTGGTGGTTCTGTGGGGGTGTAATGTTGGTGGTGTGGTGGTGGTTCTGTGGGGGTGTAATGTTGGTGGTGTTTGTGTGGGGGGTAATGGTGGTTGTGGTGGTGGTGGTCAGGTGGGGAATGTGGTGGTGGTGTGTGGGGGGTTGTGGTGTGGGTGTGGTGGGTGGTGGTGGTGGCTGGTGTGGGGGTGTAATGGTGGTTGTGGTGGTGGTGGTTGGTGGGGTGTAACAGGGTGGTACGTGGAGTGTGTAATGTTGGTGGTGGTGGTGGGTGGGGGTGTAATGGTGGTTGTGGGTGGTGGGTGGGGGTGTAATGTTGGGTTGTGGTGGTGGTGGTGGTGGGGTGTAATGGTGGTTGTGGTGGTGGTGGTGGTTGTGTGGGGGTGTAATGTTGGTGGTGGTGGTTGTGGGGGGTGCAATGTGGTTGTGGTGGTGGTGGTTGTGTGGGGCAATGTTGGTGGTGGTGGTCGTGGGGTGTAATGGTTTGTGGTGGTGGTGGTCAGTGAGGTGCAATGTTGGGGTGTGTGGGTGGTGTGGTGGTGCTGTGGGGTAATGTTGGTGGTGGCTGTGCGTGAAGGTTGGTGGTGGTGGTGATGGTGGTTGTGCGGTGTAATGTAAGGTGTGGTGGTGGCTGTGCGGGGTATAATGTTGGTTGTGGTGGTGGTGGTTCTGTGAGGGTGAATGTTATTGTGGTGGTGGTGGTTGTGGGGGTGTAAGTTGGCTGTGTGTGGGTGGTGTGGTGGTGGTGGGTGGTGGTCAGTGGTAATGTTGCGGTGGTGGTGGTGGTCTGGAGGGGTAATGCTGGTTGTGTGTGTGGTTCTGTGGGGTGTAATGTTATTGTGGGTGGTGGTGTGTGGGGTGTACGTTGGTTGTGGGTGGTGGTGGTGGTGGTGGTGGTGGTGGTGGTTGTGTGGGGGGTGTAATGCTGGTTGTGCGGGGTGGTGGGTGTGTGTGGGGGTGTAATGTTGTTGTGGTGGTGGTGTGGTGGTGGTGGTGGTGGTTGTGTGTGGGGGTGTAATGTTGGTTGTGGTGGTGGTGGTGGTGTTGTGGGGTGTAATGCTGGTTGTGGTGGTGGTGGTTCTGTGAGGGTGTAATGTTGGTTGTGGTGGTGGTGGTTCTGTGGGGTGTAATGCTGGTTCTGGTGGTGAGGTGGTTCTGTGGCGGTGTAATGTTGGTTAGTGGTGGTGGTGGTTCTGTAGAGGTGTAATGTTGGTTTGTGGTGGTGGTGGTTCTGTGGGGGTGTAACGTTGGTTGTGGTGGTGGTGGTTCTGTGGGGTGTAATGTTGGTTGTGGTGGTGGTGGTTCTGTGGGGGTGTAATGTTTGGTGGTGGTGAGGTGGTTCTGTGGGGGTGTAATGTTGGTTGTGGTGGTGGTGGTTCTGTGGGGTGTAATGTTGGTTGTGGTGGTGGTGGTTCTGTGGGGGTGTAAGATTTGGTGGTGTGGTGGTGGTTCCTGTTGGGGTCTGTGTTGGTGGTGGTGGTGGTGGTGTGGTGGTTGTGTGGGGTGTGTTGGTGGTGGTGGTGGGTGGTTGTGCTGAGGTGTAATGGTGGGTGGTGGTGGGTGGTTGTGCAGGGGGTGTAATGCTGGTTGTGGTGGTGGTGGTTCTGTGGGGGGTGTAATGGTGGTTGTGGTGGTGGTGGTGTGTGGGGGTGTAATGTTGGTTGTGTGGTGGGGTGGTGGTGGTGGTGGTGGTGGTTGTGCAGGGGGTGTAATGTTGGTGGTGGTGGTGGTGGTTGTGCAGGGTGTAATGCTGGTTGTGGTGGTGGTGGTTCTGTGGGGGTGTAATGCTGGTTGTGGTGGGTGGTGGTTTGTGTGGGTGTAATGTTGGTTGTGGTGGGGTGGTGGTGGGGTGGTGGTGGTGGTGGTGGTGGTGGGGTGGTTGTGCAGGGGTGTAATGTTGGTTGTGGTGGTGGTGGTTGTGTGGGGGTAATGTGTTCGTTGTGGTGGTGGTGGTGGTGGTGGTGGTGGTGGTTGTGTGGGGGTGTAATGTTGGTGGGTGGTGGTGGTGGTGGTGGTTGTGCAGGGGATGTGTTGGTTGTGGTGGTGGGTGGTGGTTGTGTGGGGGTGTATGTGTTGGTTGTGGTGGTGGTGGTGTGGGGTGTAATGGTGGTTGTGGTGGTGGTGGTTGTGTGGGGTGTAATGTTGGTTGTGGTGAGGTGGTTGTGTGGGGTGTAATGCTGGTTGTGGTGGTGGTGTCTGTGGGGTGTAATGCTGGTTGTGGTGGTGGTGGTTCTGTTGGGGGTGTAATGGTGGTGGTGATGGTGGTTGTGTGGGGGGGTGTAATGGTGGTTGTGGTGGTGTGGTGGTTGTGTGGGGTGTGTTGTTGGTGGTGGTGGTGGTGGTTGTGTGGGTGTTGTAATGGTGGTTGTGGGGTGTAATGTTGGTGGTGGTGGTTGTGTGGGGGTGTGTTGGTGGTGGTGGTTGTGTGGGGGTGTAATGGTGGTGGTGGTGGTGGTGGTGGTGGTGGTGTTTGTGTGGGGTGTAATGTTGGTGGTGGTGGTTCTGTGGGGGTGTAATGGTGGTTATGGTGGTGGCAGTTGTGTGGGGCTGTATGTTGGTGGTGGTGGTTGTGTGGGGTTGTAATGGAGGTGGTGGTGGTGGTGGTGGTGGTGCTGTGGGGTGTGTGATTGGTGGTGTGGTGGTTGTGTGGGGTGTAATGTTTGTGGTGTGTGGTGGTTGTGGAGTGGTGATGGTTGTGTGGGGGGTGTAATGGTGGTTGTGTTGGTGGTGGTTGTGTGGGGTGTAATGTTGTGGGGTGGTGGTGGTGGTTGTGTGGGGGTGTAATGGGTGGTTGTGTGGGGGTGGTTGTGTGGGGTTGTGTTGGTGGTGGTGGTGGTGGTGGTGGTTGTGTGGGGGTGTAATGGTGGTGGTGGTGGTGGTTGTGTGGGGTGTGAATGTTGGGTGGTGGTGGTTGTGTGGGGGTGTAATGGTGGTTTTGGTGGTGGTGGTTGTGTGGGGTGTGTGTTGGTGGTGGTGGTTGTGTGGGGTTGTAATGTTGGTGGTGGTTGTGTGGGGGTGTAATGTTGGTGGTGGTGGTGGTTGTGTGGGGTGTAATGGTGGTTGTGGTGGTGGTGGTTGTGTGGGGATGTAATGTTGGTGGTGGTGGTTGTGTGGAGGGTGTATGTTGGTGGTGGTGGTTTTGTGGGGTGTAATGGTGGTTGTGGTGGTGGTGGGTTTGTGTGGGTGTAATGGTGGTTTGTTGGTTGTGGTGGTTTGTGTGGGGGTGTAATGTTGGTGGTGGTGGTTTGTGTGGGGGTGTGTGGGGATTTGTGTGGTGGTAGTTGTGGGGGTGTAATGTTGGTGGTGGTGGTTGTGTGGGGGTGTGAATGGTGGTTGTGGTGGTGGTGGTTGTGTGGGGGTGTAATGTTGGGTGGTGGTGGTTTGTGGGGGGTGTAAGGTGGTTGTGGTGGTGGTGTTTGTGTGTGGGGGTGTAATGTTGGTGGTGGTGGTTGTGTGTGGGTGTAATGTTGGTGGTGGTGGTGGATGGTGGTTGCAGGGTGTAATGTTGGTGGTGGTGGTGGTGGTTGTGCAGGGGTGTAATGCTGGTTGTGGTGGTGGTGGTTCTGTGGGGGTGAAATGCTGGTTGTGGTGGTGGTGTTGGTTGTGTGGGAGTTAATGTTGGTTGTGGTGTGGTGGTGGTGGGTGGTGGTGGTGGTGGTGGTTTGTGAGGGGTGTAATGTTGGGGTTGGTGGTTTGTGCAGGGGTGTAATGCTGGTTGTGGGTGGTGGTGTGGGTTCTGTGGGGTGTAATGCTGGTTTTGGGGTGGTGAGGTGGTTTGGTGTGGGGGGTGTAATGTTGGTTTGTGGTGGTGGTGGTGGTGGTGGTGGGTGGTGGTTGTGCAGGGGTGTAATGTGGTTGTGGTGGGGTGGTGGTGGTTGTGTGGGGGTGTAATGTTCGTTGTGGTGGTGGTGGTGGTGGTGGTGGTGGTGGTTGTGTAGGGGTGTAATGTTGGTGGTGGTGGTGGTGGTGGTGGTGGTTGTGCAGGGGTGTAATGTTGGTTGTGGTGGTGGGGTTGTGTGGGGGTGTAATGTTGGTTGTGGTGGTGGTGGTGTGGGGTGTGGTGGTGGCTTGGTGGTGGTGGTGGTTGTGTGGGGTGTAATGTTGTTGGTTGTGGTGGTGGTTGTGTGGGGTGTAATGCTGGTTGTGGTGGTGGTGGCTCTGTGGGGTAGCAATGCTGGTTGTGGTGGTGGTGGTTCTGTGGGGGTGTAATGGTGGTGAGGTGATGGTGGTTGTGTGGGGGGTGTAATGGTGTGGTTGTGGTGGTGGTGGTTTGTGTGGGGGTGTAATGTTGGTGGTGGTGGTGGTAGTTGTGGTGTTGTTATGTGGTGGTTGTGTGTGGGTGTAATGTTGGTGTGGTGGTTGTGTGGGGGTGTAATGGTGGTGGTGAGGTGGTGGTGGTGGTGGGTGGTGGTGTTTGTGTGGGGTGTAATGTTGGTGGTGGTGGTTCTGTAGGTGTAATGGTGGTTATGGTGGTGGCGGTTGTGTGGGGTGTAATGTTGGTGGTGGTGGTTGTGGGGTGTAATGGGTGGTGGTGGTGGTGGTGGGTGGTGCTGTGGGGTGTAATGTTGGTGGGTGGGTTGTGTGGGGGTGTGTGTTTGTGGTGGTGGATTTGTGTGGGGTGTGTGGTGGTTGTGGTGGTGGGTGGTTGTGGGGGTGTAATGGTGGTTGTGTTGGTGGTGGTTGTGTGGGGTGTAATGTTGGTGGTGGTGGTGGTGGTTGTGTGGGGGGTGTAATGGTGGTTAGTAATGGGGGTGGTTGTGTGGGGGTGTGTAATGTGGTGTGGTGGTGGGGTTGGTGGTTGTGTGGGGGGTGTAATTGGTGGTGGGTGGTGGTGGCGTTGTGTGGGGTGTAATGTTGGTGGTGAGTTTGTGTGGGGGTGTAATGGTGGTTGTGGTGGTGGTGGTTGTGTGGGGGTGTAATGTTGGTGGTGGTGGTTGTGTGGGGGTGTAATGTTGGTGGGTGTGTGTGGGGTTGCGTGTGGTGGTGGTGGTGGTGGTTTGTGTGGGGTGTAATGGTGGTTGTGGTGGTGGTGGTTGTGTGGGGGATGTAATGTTGGTGGTGGTGGTTGTGTGGAGGTGTGTTGGTGGTGGTGGTTGTGTGGGGGTGTATGGTGGTTGTGGTGGTGGTGGTTGTGTGGGGTGTAATGGTGGTTGTGGTGGTGGTGGTTGTGTGGGGGTGTAATGTTGGTGGGTGGTGTGGTTGTGTGGGGTGTATGGTGGTTGTGGTGGTGGTGGTTGTGTGGGGTGTAATGTTGGTGGTGGTGGTTGTGTGGGGGTGTAATGGTGGTTGTGGTGGTGGTGGTTGTGGGGGTGTAATGTTGGTGGTGGTGGTTTGTGTGTGGAGTGTAATGTTGGTGGTGGTGGTGATGGTGGTTGTGTGGGGGTGTAATGTTGGTGGTGGTGGTGGTGGTTGTGTGGGGGTGTAATGTTGGTGGTGGTGGTGGGAGTAGCAAGGATAGTTGTGGTGGTGGAGGGAGAAAAATATAGTGATGTGGGTTCTGTAGTTATGGTGGTAGAAAATAGTGGTGATAGTGGTGATGGTGGTAATGGTGATAAAGATGGTGGTAGTATTTAAGTGGGTGAAAGGAATCAATAAAGGGGATATAGATAAAGTTCTTACAATATCCGAGCAGGATAGGACTCGGAGCAACGGATTCAAGTTGGATAAGTTTAGGTTTAGGAGGGAGATAGGAAGGAACTAGTTCACAAATAGGGTGGTGGACGAGTGGAACAAGCTTAGCAACTTTGTAGTAAGTGCTGGAACGCTGGAAAGTTTTAAAAGGAGGCTAGATAGATTCATGGATGATAGAGAGTGGTAGTAACTCTCGACAGGAGCTGCCATGAGCAGGCCAACCGGCCTATTGCAGACTCCTTATTTTCTTATGTTCTTATGTTATGTTCGTGGTAGTGGTGATAATGGTATTGGTGGTTGTGATAATGGTGGTGATGGTAATGGTGGTGATGATAGTGGTGGTGGTGGTGGTGGTGGTAATGATCATTATGGCAGTGATGGTGATAGTAGTTCCTTCCTCAATAATATCGTTTGCTTAGTTCACACACACACACACACACACACACACACACAAATTGAGCAACAAGAGTAAAAAAATGAGCAGCAAATTGGATTCGTGATGTCAAAATTTTAAGCATCTTTCTCAGAACGATCCCGTGTCTCTCATGGTGATACATCTTTATTCTGGGTCACCTTTATCTCTCTCAGTCATGTCTCACTTTATTTCCTCTCTTGTTGATATTTTTGTTGGTGTTGACTTCATTTGTGACCTCTCTCTCTCTCTCTCTCTCTCTCTCTCTTTCATTACTGCATTATTTTTTAACCCTTGACCTCTCTCTAATCTCTCTCATTTGTGTCTCACTTCATCTCTGACGTCTCTCGCGTTTTCTCATTACTGTCTTACTTCAACTTTGATCTCTCTCTCTCTCTCTCTCTCTCTCTCTCTCATGTCTTTCATCTGTGTCTCAATTTATCCTTGACGTACGTGTGTGTGTGTGTGTGTGTGTGTGTGTGTGTGTGTGTGTGTGTGTGTGTGTGTGTGTCAGAGCCATCATAACATTTACGGTCACTTCCTGAAAATCTTGCAGGTTAATCATCTCGTATCCGGGTCATTCTTAACCACACATTTGAAGCGAGTATTTTGGTATCCGGATTCTAGTGTCATTTTGGTCTTCGTGTTTATATTTTTATTTTTATTTTATTTTTTATTTTACGTTGTACTTAAGTTAGGCAGGTAAAGGTAGTTTCGCGTTGATAATTAATTAGAATAAGATGATTTAACACATATAGTTGGTGAAATTTACGCACCCGAGCTTCTTTCACACACATGAATAAATATCCTAATGTTATCCTAACCTAACCTAACCTAACCTAACCTAACCTAACCTAACCTAACCTAACCTAACCTATTGCCGGCGATAAATTTAACACCCATGATACCCCTACACACGTCTCCCAATAACTGCGCCTCTCTAATCGGGTTTTCAAGAGGATCATTTACCACTGTGTTTTCTTCATCTTATTTCTATCTCTTCCACTAAACATCTTGACGTAGTAACTCTTGAAAACAAAATAATTAAGATCCCAGGTTTAAAAAATAATCGAAATCTGGTATGTAAATCTGGTGACATTAGCATAAGATGATAATTAATTTTGAAGTTTCTTTGAAGTGTTGTATATTTGTAGATATTTTTTTCACCAGTTAATTGTAAACCTCAAATTAAAAAATCACTTACGAATCTTAACTTATAATTACTATATAAAAATTAGACTAAAAAATTCGTTTTTTTTTCTATCTTGGTGATTTTTTCCATTATTTATCTATCTTGACAATTTTTTTCCATTATTTTTTTTATATCTTGGCAATTTTTCATTACTTTATTTTCTATCTTGGCGATTATTTTTCATTATTTTCCTTATCTTAGCGAATTTTTCATCATTTTTTTTTATATCTTGGCAATTTTTCATTACTTTATTTTCTATCTTGAAGCTTTTTTTTTCATTATGTTTCTATGTTGAGGATTTTGTGATTTTTTTCTGTTATCTTTTTGGTATTATTTTTATCCCCAACACCATCTCACTATAAGTATTCTCCATCAAGCTAATTAAGACTTCCTGGAATATTTTTCAGGGTTCAGTTCGAGTTATTAATCATGTTGAAGACCATTAAAATAATTCTACTCACTAATTACGGGTTTTTTTTTTTTTTACTTTCTGTGAGTTTGTGATCTTTTTACGTTGAGGTTTAGTGATTTATTTTTACTTTCTCTGAGTTTTAGTACATTTTTATATAACCATTTTAAGTTATGAAGCCAAATAAATAGTAAATAAATCCCAAGTACAAGAAAATAAGCCAATGGAAAATACCTGAACAAAAGTGATGATATTTGTCGGTAACTAGTTAATGTGAATGTTCATTTTGTTTTCATAATTTACTAAGATTTTGGGGAGACTTTTATTCAGACAATTTTAATTTGTTCTTTAAAAAAAAAAAAAAAAATATATATATATATATATATATATTATATATATATATATATATATATATATATATATATATATATATATATATATATATACTGTGTATAGTAAATAAATATATATAATGTATATATAAAGACGAAAGCTAAGGTAATTCGTTTCCATTTTCCCGTGATTTTATCAAGATATATATGCAAGTAAATCACTTGTAGGTGCGCGTGATCCAGGTATATACAAACCAAGGTGTATATATACAAAGGAGGGTGAGACCAGGTCCACAATGGTCAGGTATTAGGTAATGACCCTACTAATCTTTAAATAGCACACAACGGTTGGTGGTCAGGTCAGATGGTCAGGTGACCCGGCCTTCTCACCTGGTCACAAATCTGTATCTATACACCTTGGTTTGTATTTCTCTCTCTAGTCTGTACTCACCCCTGAAGATGTGAATTACACGAAAGCACTTGGGAACTTCGTGTTTTCTTCTTTCCTTGTGTTTATCAGCATATATATTGTATTAGATATATATATATATATATATATATATATATATATATATATATATATATATATATATATATATATATATATATATATATATTTTTTTTTTTTTTTTTTACAATATAAGTATTTATGGTCGAGTTTTATTGTTCCAAAAATATTTATGATGGTATTATGAACATCTCTCTCTCTCTCTCTCTCTCAACACAATAAATTGTATATCTCATCTTAATATTCTCATACAAAGGCGTAAATAGTTGCCGATCAGAGTTAATAGTCACAATTAGTATTCCTGATTAGACCCACTGCACCAACATCACACAACAGCTGCACCATACAACAGCTGCACCAACATCACACAACAGCTACATCATACAACAGCTGCACCATACATCATACAACAGCTACATCGTACATCATACAACAGCTGCACCATACATCACACAACAGCTACATCGTACATCATACAACAGCTGCACCATACATCATACAACAGCTACATCGTACATCATACAACAGCTGCACCATACATCACACAACAGCTACATCGTACATCATACAACAGCTGCACCATACATCATACAACAGCTACATCGTACATCATACAACAGCTGCATCATACATCACACAACAGCTACATCGTACATCATACAACAGCTGCACCATACATCACACAACAGCTACATCGTACATCATACAACAGCTGCACCATACATCACACAACAGCTACATCGTACATCATACAACAGCTGCACCATACATCACACAACAGCTGCATCATACATCATACAACAGCTGCATCATACATCACACAACAGCTACATCGTACATCATACAACAGCTACATCGTACATCATACAACAGCTGCATCATACATCACACAACAGCTACATCGTACATCATACAACAGCTGCACCATACATCACACAACAGCTACATCGTACATCATACAACAGCTGCACCATACATCACACAACAGCTGCATCACATCATACAACAGCTGCATCATACATCACACAACAGCTACATCGTACACATCATACAACAGCTACATCGTACATCATACAACAGCGTATCACACTCAATAACAGCTAAGCATCGTACATCATACAACAGCTGCACCATACATCACACACAACAGCTATTTGTACATCATACAACAGCTGCATCATACATCACACAACAGCTATCAGACATCATACAACAGCTACATCGTACATCATACAACAGTTGTACATCACACAACAGCTACATCGTACATCATACAACAGCTGCACCATACATCACACAACAGCTACATCGTACATCATACAACAGCTGCATCATACATCACACAACAGCTACATCGTACATCATACAACAGCTGCATCATACATCATACAACAGCTACATCATACATCATACAACAGCTGCACCATACATCACACAACAGCTACATCGTACATCATACAACAGCTGCATCATACATCATACAACAGCTACATCGTACATCATACAACAGCTGCACCATACATCACACAACAGCTACATCGTACATCATACAACAGCAGCATCATACATCACACAACAGCTACATCGTACATCAAACAACAGCTGCATCATACATCACACAACAGCTACATCGTACATCATACAACAGCTGCACCATACATCACACAACAGCTACACCGTACATCAGACAACAGCTGCACCATACATCATACAACAGCTGCATCATAAATCACACAACAGCTACATCGTACAACATACAACAGCTGCACCATACAAAATACAACAGCTGCATCATACATCACACAAGAGATGCATCATACATGACACAACAGCTACATCGTACATCATACAACAGCTGCACTATACATCATGCAACAGCTGCATCATACATCATACAACAGCTTCATCATAAATCATACAACAGCTGCACCATACATCACACAACAGCTACATCGTACATCATACAACAGCTGCATCATAAATCATACAACAGCTGCATCATACAACATACAACAGTTGGATCATACATCATACAGCAGCTGCATCATAAATCATACAACAGCTGCATCATACATAATACAACAACTGTATCAATCATACAACAGCTGCACCATACATCACACAACAGCTACATCGTACATCATACAACAGCTGCATCATAAATCATACAACAGCTGCATCATACAACATACAACAGTTGGATCATACATCATACATCATACAACAGCTGCATCATACATAATACAACTGTATCAATCATACAACAGCTGCACCATACATCACACAACAGCTACATCATAAATCATACAACAGCTCCACCATACATCATACAACACCTACATCGTATCATACAACAGCTGCATCATACATCATACAACAACTGTATCAATCATACAACAGCTGCACCATACATCACACAACAGCTACATCGTATATCATAAAACAGCTGCATCATACATCATACAGCAGCTGCATCATAAATCATACAACAGCTGCATCATACATAATACAACAACTGTATCAATCATACAACAGCTGCACCATACATCACACAACAGCTATATCGTACATCATACAACAGCTGCATCATATATCACACAACATCTACATCGTACATCATACAACAGCTGCACCATACATCACACAACAGCTATATCGTACATCATACAACAGCTGCATCATATATCACACAACAGCTACATCGTACATCATACAACAGCTGCATCATACATCACACAACAGCTAGATCGTACATCATACAACAGCTGCACCATACATCATACAACAGCTGCATCATACATCATACAACAGCTGCATCATACATAATACAACTGCATCAGTCATACAACAGCTGCATCATACATCACACAACAGCTACATCGTACAACAGCTGCATCATACATCATACAACAGCTGCATTATACATAATACAACTGTATCAATCATACAACAGCTGCACCATACAAAATACAACAGCTGCATCATACAAAATACAACAGCTCCATCGTAAATCATACAGCAGCTGCATCATACAACAGTTCAATCATAAATCATACACGAGTTCCATCATACATCATACAAGAATTCCTTCATAAATCATACAACAGCTGCATCATACAACAGTTCAATCATAAATCATACACGAGTTCCATCATACATCATACAACAGCTGCATTATACAATAGCCACATAAATAATAAAACAGCTGCATCATACAAATCATACAATAGCTGCATCACACAGCATACAACAGTTGGATCATACATCAGCTCCATCACAAATCATACAACAGCTGCATCATACATCAGACAACAGCTGCATTATAAATCATACAACAGTCCCATCATAAATCATACAACAGTCCCAAAATTAGTCATACAATAGCTGCATCATAAATCATACAACTGCATCATACAACAGTCCCATCATGAATCATACAACAGTTCCATCATAAATCATACAACAGTTCCATCATGAATCATACAACAGTTCCATCATAAATCATACAACAGTTCCATCATAAATCATACAACAGTTCCATCATAAATCATACAACAGTTCCATCATAAATCATACAACAGTTCCATCATAAATCATACAACAGTTCCATCATAAATCATACAACAGTTCCATCATAAATCATACAACAGTTCCATCATAAATCATACAACAGTCCCATCATAAATCACACAACAGTCCCATCATAAATCACACAACAGTCCCATCATAAATCATACAACAGTTCCATCATAAATCATACAACAGTTCCATCATAAATCATACAACAGTTCCATCATAAATAATACAACAGTCCCATCATGAATCATACAACAGTCCCATCATGAATCATACAACAGTTCCATCATAAATCATACAACAGTTCCATCATAAATCATACAACAACTCCAACATAAATCATACAACAGTTCCATCATAAATCATACAGCAGCTGCATCATACAACATACAACAGCTGCATCATACAACATACAATAGTTGGATCATACATCATACAACAGCTCCATCATAAATCATATAACAGCTGCATCATTATTCATACAAAAGTTGCATCATAAATCATACAACTGCATCATACAAGTCCCATCATAAATCATACAACAGTTGCATCATAAACTATACAACTGCATCATACTATTGTATCAACACAAATCATACAACAGCTGCATCATACATCATACAACAGTTCTATCATAAATCATACAACAGCTGCATCATACATTATACAACAGCTGCATCATACATTATACAACAGCTTCATCATACATCATACAACAGTTCCATCATAAATCATACAACAGCTGCATCATACATCATACAATAGCTGCATCATACATCATACAACAGTTCCATCATATATCATACAACAGCTCCTTCATACATTATACAACAGCTCCATCATACATCATACAACAGTTCCATCATAAATCATACAATAGATGCATCATAAATCATACAACTGCTCCACCATACACAATACAACAGCGTCATCACACAGCAGTTCCATCACAAATCATACAGCAGCTTCACCATACATCATACAACAGCTTCATCACACAACAGATATATCATACAACAGCTGATCATACATAATAAATCCGGTCTTCATCTACTCCCATCAATTAATCAGTGTAGGTATACATGTAAGTATATTCTGTAGGTATACATGTACAGGTAACCGGTATACATATGTCCTGTGTTCTGTATATTAATCCCCTTTTCACGATTTTAAATTAATAAAGATAAATATATTGTATTTTATTTCACCACAGATTTCAGATAAAATTTAGCCCTTTACAAACGTTCACTCACCGTGCTGGCGTGACGGTACAGAATTAAAAAAATACAAACAATGTGTCTGATTTCCATATGGCTTCACCTAAATTTAAGACATAAATTTCTGGTATTTTTAACGTCTAAATCATTTATAAAACTTAAAAAAATAAAAAATACTAAAATAATTTTTTTTTATATATTAGTGACTTCAAATTTCAGATGGTAAAATTATGTATAATTTTGTGATTTTTTCTTCTCTTTTTGCTATTTTTGAAGTTGCGTGCGTGTGCGTGCGTGTGCGTGTGTGGTACAGCCTAGTAGCTAGAGTAAAAATACTGCTCCCTGGTTAAAGTAGAGGTTTATTATGACTTAAAGTTAGGTAATTGTGTTAGGGCGGCAGTACACAGAACAATGTTATTTGAGGAGACAATTGGTCGTACAGCAAATCCCGGCGAGTCATCAATATGGAAACCACTCTGTCTGATAATCCGCGCCGTTGCCACGTCTACTCTCTCTCCTCCCTCAGGAAGTGTGGCTATCATGGCACTGAGGCGTGTGGGGCAACCATCTTGTCTTTATCTACATCTGGAGGAGATAATATACGGTAACTATAGCGGGATATGGCAGGCCGGGATATCCAGCATGGAGGTGGCAACGCTGAAAATACAAATCGATATCAGCGCGTCCTGGTCTTGCATTCAGTTACGAGTCGAAGCGCAAGCTTCTACACTCGTCCCGACCCTGACCACGACCTCGGTTTACCTCCACCACCTTCCCCCCCGCCATAATAATAGTGTTGCCCCAAATGCCGAAAATTCTTTTTTCCTATCACCTCTCAGGATAATGTTTTACTTAAAAACAACAAAAATAACATTTAATGTTTAGTCAGTGTAACATAGGATAATTATCAAAGGAATCGGTGACGGTAATAAGGCGCATGCGCGCGCGAGGGGAAGCTGGGGTCAAGCGACTATGGTTCCCCTCTCAGACTGCTCTGTGGCCATCCAACTGCTTGCCCACTCACCCCTCCTGACAGCCTCCTAGCCACGCTCTGGTCGCCGTCGCTCCCCTCTTTCCTAACACTCCACACGGCCCGATAATCTCCAATCCGGCCACGTCTAATCCGGCCCCGGCGGCGCCTCCGTCACCAGCCAGTCACCAGGCAGAAGGGTATCCACCTCCCACTCGCGGGTCTTCGCCGGCGAGGCCTCCAAAATGGCAGTCGGCGATCCGGGACTCCCAAAAGAAGACCGGCATCGTCCAATGAAACTCATCCACGTCGCTTCTTCCGTCAGTAGCGGTTGACTTACCCTCCGTCAGGTCTTCGGCAGCCGCTATAATGAGCGAGCCCTTGGGATAGGTGGCCCCCAAGAGGTCTTGAAACGGCCCTGGACGGGGATAGGTTGTTGAGGATATAGGTCAACGCGCCTCGTCCTGGGAGGTGTTGGTGTGGCGATCTGCCGAGAGAGGGCAGCACCCCCGCCCTCCCCCTCACCTCCCCCCCTCCCCCCGTCACTAGTAAACACGCAAGGTAAGTAACGCTCTTCCCTTGTTTGTTCTGGCTCACGTTACCATCAGAGGAGCTCCTGGTGACGCTACTGATCTTGTTACTACACACTGTTGATACATTCAGCCAGCCTCTTGTTGTTGTACCGAGATCAACACAAACATTGTTTATACAGTATATTGTCCACACCTACGAGAGGGACCGGTGTTTCAGACCAGTGTGGCACCATACTAGCTCCCATCACCTGTATTGACTCTTAACAGATACATTTTTTGGATTTAATCTTTATCGACACGTTATAATACTAGATAATTTATGAAATGTTATCCCACAAACGACACTACTGTGACACGGGTGCTGGTGTCATGTTGTGAGGCCAGTGCAACTTGACACATATTGCAGTCACTTTTTTAACTCTTGTCGACAATTATTAAGTTTAGTCTTAACTTGAGTGATATTAGATGTAGCGAATTAATGCAATTTAAATCCCAGGTCATATTCTTTCACGGGAAGTGTTGGGAGTAAGGATGATGTCCCAGTGCTATTTTAAAGACCGATGCAGATTTAGACAAACGGACCCTCCTATCTCTGTGTCGGACATTATTTAGACAAACTAATAATCGTTATGGGAATACAAATAACGATCTTATCTAATATTTATGTCAGAAATAGTAATTGTTATCAAGGGAAGCGAAGATAGCGTCACAACGGTGTTTATGAGACCAACACACCTGTACACTAATTAATATCACCTTTCTCTTACTCTGCTGGACAACCATATGTTAATGAGAACTGTATATAGATGTTTCGTTGTGTTGGTGGTTGATGACTGGTGGATAATGCCACACTTGGTATAGTCGCGGGTTACTTCCTGCATAACATAGGGGTGGTGGGGGGTGGGTCAGCGTCTGTCACAGGTAAATAATATTAGATCTAATGCTATTCCATTCCAAATGACATCACAACTAGCGAGTTTGATGCCGTGAATTACTGTCTCCTTCACGGCGGCGTCGGGGTTCAAGGACAGTGTGACCGTGTTCAGAGGTCGCCGCTGCTCGAGATAAACTGACAGTACTTCCTCATAGGCTGTCAGGCACGTTTTATAACCACAGTTAATAGAAAGAACATAATAGTAAAGGTTTAATTCATATTTTAAAAAATACTGTATTTTTTTTCACGCTGGTGTTGGGTCCCTGATGACGCAACCCGGTGTTTTGGAGGTCAACCCTGCCTAGGGATGATCTTTTTCTTTAATAAATTTTAGACTTAAAAATTAACATAAACGGCATTACAAATAAATACTTTATACCAAAAATACTGATTAATTACGCACCACTACAGGGCCTCAAGCTACAATGTTGTCTACACACTCAGGCCGTTCTATAACATACTGAAATCTCTTGTTATTTTATTCATCCGTTCTTCAATATTAACTTGAGACTGTCGCACCATTATCAGTAGTCTGTCCCTTCCCGGTGAGAGACGACCGGTGTGGCGGGATACCAACCGAGTCCTCCTTTATTACTGACGGTCATCTTACACTTATCCTTCAGCGACAACACACACACAACAAAAGATATAGTAAGTTTTATGCCCAGAACACGACAGACTTTTCAAGGTCAGTGGTGAGCGACTCGTGGTGTCCGTCGTAACTACTCTAACTACAAATTAGTCATAATTTCCTGGTGTGTCAGTCTGTTTTTATTTACTATTTACCGAAACATTAAAAATACCGATTTTTTTTATTATCTACTATTTTGAGAAGGATGTAGCGAAGCTGTTTCGTGAACGGCGTAACTACAAAAATTTTAACCTTTTTTGTCAATCTCTCTGCAGACGATGACTGTGTTTACTGTTACTAGAAGTTTTACCCTAAGTTAACTTAATAAAACTGTCTACTAAAACTACTCATTGTTCTCCCAGCAGTGTTAACATTTAGGACAGTGTAGTTATGTCTGTCCACGGAAACTAACATCACATTTTTTGGTATTTTCTTGGACCATCTCACAGTGTAAAAGGTATCGCAAGTATCGTCATTATCAGCCCGAGTTTATAAGAAAGCAACACCGACTCCTGTTAATTAAGGCTCAGGGTCGGTAGAGCGATGTAGTGTACCTCAGAGACGGGCTGAGGTGTACACGGGAGGACTCATCTCTTCTGAGTACCTTGTTAGGTCAACTAGATACCGAGAGTGTTGTAAGGAGAGATTATTACCCACATTTAATACCAAACAAAATACTTAACACCCCTCTTCCCCTCGTAATGTAATATAAAAAACATCTAAGCTCTACTGATCTAACTGATGGATACTTCTTCACCATGTTCAACTTAACGTAGGTAATGATTAATAATTCCTGGACACCCTCGTTCGATCTGATGTTAATGGAAAAGGTATTAAAAAAATATCAGTACTAATCAAAATTTATATACCAATAGGAAGTACATATTATTATTAGTAGGGTCAAGAGACGACATAGTTGTGTTACCCAAAGGTCGATTTACCTGTATGTAAATTAGATTCAGGTGTACTAATTTAATCAAGGTGTTCTCATTCTACCATGTGTTCTTATGACTCCTAATTAACCACTTCAGTATGATGCTAAACCTTGAGTACAATGAATGAGTTTTTCACGATGATTTAATTCATTGTACTCAAGGGTTAAGTCATCATACACAAGGGTTTAACTCATCATACTCAAAGGGTTGAGTCATTGTACACAAGAGGATAATTCATTGTACTCAAGGGTTGTCATTGTACTCAGGGTTTAATGGGTGAGGTCGAGGATAAGGTCGAAGATAAGATCCAGGATAAGGTAAAGGTTAAGGTCGAGGATGAGATCACGGATAAGGACGAGGATATGGTCAAGGATAAGGTCGAGGATAAGGTCAAGGATGAGGTCGAGGATAAAGTCAAGGATGAGGATGAGGTTTCAGTATCCCTTGGAGATAATTTCCAAGGTGGTGCTTCTCCACAAGGCTTTCAAACAGCGGGTATTTTGTACAATATTTTATGAGAATAACAATTGGTGGTGATATTTATGTGTGTGTGTGTGTGTGTGTGTGTGTGTAGGCGTGATGACTGTGTGTGGGGGTGATGAATGTGTGTGTGGGGGGTGATGAATGTGTGTGTGGGGTGATGAATGTGTGTGTGTGGGTGATGAATGTGTGTGTGTGTGGGGGTGATGTAGATGTTTGTGTGGGTGATGCAGATGTGTGTGTGTGGGGTAGTGAATGTGTGTGTGTGGGGTGATGAATGTGTGTGTGTGGGTGAATGTGTGTGTGGGGTGATGAATGTGTGTGTGGGGATTGATGAATGTGTGTGTGTGGGGTGATGGAATCGTGGTGTGTGGGGATTGGGTGATGAATGTGTGGGGGGGTGATGAATGTTTGTGTGGGTGATGAATGTGTGTGTGGGGTGATGGATGATGATGTGTGTGTGTGTGGGGTGATAGATGTGTGTGTGGGTGTGAATGTGTGTGTGTGGGTGATGAATATGTGTGTGGGGTGATGAATGTGTGTGTGTGGGTGATGAATATATGTGTGTGGGGGTGATAAATGTGTGGGGGTGATAAGATAATGTGTGTGTGTGGGGTGATGAATGTGTGTGGGGGGTGATGAATGTGTGTGTGTGTGGGTGAATGTGTGTGTGGGGGTGATGAATGTGTGTGTGTGTGGGTGATGAATATGTGTGTGGGGTGTGAATGTGTGTGGAGATGAATGTGTGTGTGGGTGATGAATATGTGTGTGTGGGTGATGAATGATATGTGTGTGGGGTGATGAATGTGTGTGTGTGGGTGATGAATGTGTTGTGTGGGAGGCGATGAATGTATGTGTGTGTATGTGTTGGGGATTGATGGACGTGTGTGTGCAGTGATGCGGGTGCCTGCTTCCATTGTATCGTGATCAATACCACTACCACCACCACCACCACACCACCACCACCACCACCGTCCTCGGGTCGATGTGCATAACGGGTCGGGTCGATATACCAACCAGGGATCGTTATATAACGGGTCAGGTCCTCCTCGCTCGGCTGGTGTTTTAATATAACTGACAGTCGTTGGCTAACCAACTGGGTTGTGTGTAACGACGGTTGATGTTATAACCAGCCGGGTCGATAACTGAATAATCGCTTATGTCGGATAGAAATATAACCGAGCGGTCATCATAACCAGCTGTTGGCTCTTTGCTGAGTGACGCGAATGTAGCAAGAAGAAGTCATTACCGAGACTCTACCTCACTGAATGCATCGCCTGTATCCCTATTGCTTAAAACTGAACTCCTTAAGATCGGATTGTTAAACTTTGATTGTACAATATACGGGAAAAATTATTACTGAGTGTGAAGGTTAGTTGATGGTGATAGTGGTGGTGCCTGTGTTGGTGATAGTGGTGTTGGTGCTTACGTGTTGGTGATAGTGGTGGTGCTTTCGTAACGGTGATAGTGGGCGGTGCACCGTGTTGGTGATAGTGGTGGGGTGCCCTGTGTTGGTGATGAGTGAATTGGTGCCTCGTGTTGGTGATGATGAGTGAATTACTGTGTTGGTGATAGTGGTGGTGCCTGTGTTGGTGATAGTGGTGGTGCCTGTGTTGGTGATAGTGTTCGTTACCTGTGTTGGTGATGAGTGGTGGTACCTGTGTTGGTGTTGATAGTGGTGGTGCCTGTGTTGGTGATAGTAGTGTGCCTGTGTTGGTGATAGTGGTGGTGCCTGTGTTGGTGATAGTGGTGGTGCCTGTGTTGGTAATAGTGGTGGTGCCTGTGTTGGTGATAAGTGGTGGTGCCTGTGTTAGTGATAGTGGTGGTGCCTGTGTTGGTGATGGTGGTAGATTTGCCATGTTGGTGATCAATTGGTGGTGCCTGTGTTGGTGATAGTGGTGGTTGCTGTGTTGTGGTGATAGTGGTGGTTACCGTGTTGGTGAAATGAGTAGTGGTGCCTGTGTTGGTGATAGTGAAGGTGGTGCCTGTGTGTTGGTGATAGTGGTGGTGCCTGTGTTGGTGATGTGTGGTGCCCTGTGTTGGTAATGAAGTGGCGGTGGTGCCTGTGTTGGTGATAGTGGTGGTTACCTGTGTTGGGGTGATAGTGGTGGTGCCTGTGTTAGTAATAGTGGTGGTGCCTGTGTTGGTGATAATTAATTGGTGCCTGTGTTGGTGATAGTGGTGAACATAATATTGTTGATAGCGTGGTGGTGCCCTGTGTTGGTGATAGTGGTGGTGCCCGTGTTGGTGATGGCGTGGTGGTGCCTGTCGTTGGTGATGAGTGGTGGTGCCCGTGTTGGTGATAATTAATTGGTGCCTGGTGATGAGGGGTGGTGATAGTGGTGGTGAACGTGTTGTTGATAGTGGTGGTGCCTGTGTTGGTGATAGTGGTCTGGTGCCTGTGTTGGTGATAGTGGTGGTGCCTGTGTTGGGTGGAGAGTGGTGGTACCTGTGTTGGTGATAGTGGTATTTGCCGTGTTGGTGACAGTAAGTGGTGCCTGTGTTGGTGATAATTAATTGGCGTTGCCTGTGTTGGTAAATAGTGGTGGTGCCGTGTTGGTGATAATTAATGGTGCCTGTGTTGGTGATAGTGGTGGTGCCTGTGTTGGTGATGGTGATGGTGGTGCCTGTGTTGGTGAGTAGTGCGTTGCCGTGTTGGTGATAGTAGTGTGGTGATGGTGGTGTGCTGTGTTGGTGATGGTGGTGGTGCCCGTGTTGGTGATAGTGTTGCCCGTGTTGGTGATGGTAGTGGTGATAGTGGTGTGGTGTTTGTGTTTGGTGATAGTGGTGGTGCCCGGTTGGTGATAGTAGTGTGGATCGTCTTATGCTCAATCCTGCCGGGGTTTTAAATGCTGCGACACACGCTTAGCCTACTCTCTCTCTCTCTCTCTCTCTCTCTCTCTCTCTCTCTCCTCTCTCTCTCTCTCTCTCTCTCCTCTCTCTCCCTGTTCCTCTTTCCATCCTAGGTATCTGTGCTAACTGCCCTCCTTGCCCCTACCAACAACAACAACTAACAACAACAGCCAACTACCGACTCTTACCACCACCACCTGCTATTTCTTTCTTTCAACAACAACAACAACAACCTGACTCCCCAACTCTGGACTCACCCACCACCACCTGCTGCTGGCTGCCCCGACACCACCCAGCACAGCCAACTACCACGACTTACCACCCACCACGCCAGCCTCCTGCCTGGGTTATCTACCTCTCTATCTCCCTCGTTACTGGTGGTCAATGTTATGTGGGTTATTTGTTAAAATCTCAGCATGGTAACACCCTGACAGCGAGCGTTAACCACTAAGAATGTCGTTTCTACCTAATGATCTCCATTATGCATCCCTTAACTACTTATGTACCGCCCTTAGCTACCCAGTTGCTAGGATAGAATTCCGTAAAGAATCCCACGTTATTTTTTTTCTTAAATGGATATATGAGAAGTTCATAAATGTCTCACTTGAGCTACGACACAAAAATGGTGGTCAAAATGGCGTCGTATATGAGCCAAGACTCTAGCGAATACACAGAAGAAAACATTATCTGAAGAATTTTTTAAACACGGATTTCCTCTCTCGTGTTTATTGATGGTGACCAAGGAAGTATAGGCCCCCAGTTCAATTAGGCCCCAGTTCCAGTAGACCCCAGTCCCAGTAGACCAGTCCTAGTAGACCCCAGTCCCAGTAGACCCCAGTCCCAGCAGACCCCTGTAGTCCCGGGTAGACCTGTCCCAGTAGACCCCAGTCCCAGCAGACCCAGTCCCAGTAGAGACCCCAGTCCCAGTAGACCCCCAGTCCCAGTAGACCCAGTCCCAGTAAACCCCAGTCCCGGTAGACCCCAGTTCTAGTGAGACCCCAGTCCCGGTAGACCCCAGTCCCACAGACCCCAGTCCCAGTAGACCCCAGTCCCAGTAGACCCCAGTCCCAGTAAACCCCAGTCTTCCTAATTACCCCAAATCCTACTGCGAGCCATTTGTCTTCCTACCCATCGTGACTGGTGGTGACGTCCTCGGAGGCTAATAAGGCCAGACACACCTCAACACAGTCAGCACCACCCACCGGAAAAAATTTGATTCGGATATTTCAAACGGATTCGACGTTACTAGTGTAGTGCAGGATAGGTGATAGTTTGGACCGAGACGAGAGAGAGAGAGAGAGAGAGAGAGAGAGAGAGAGAGAGAGAGAGAGAGAGAGAGAGAGAGAGAGAGAGAGAGAGAGATTACAGTATTTGCTTTACCTGGTCCATTGGTTATGTTATATATTAACCACGGTCTACACACTGTACCTACAACACCTTACCTCGACCATCACAGTGACACCTAACCTAACCTAACCTAATCAGGACCACCATAATGCCAGGTATTGTTCATCTGTAGAGTCAGTAGTGTCCAGGTGTGTATAAGTAAGTAATTAGTGTTGATGGAAGAGGAATTTCAGATGATTTATTCAGGAGTAACACCAAGACTGTAGAGTGTCTAAAGGTCGAGAGTGTTGTGAACAGAATGAGGTTAAGGGTAGTCTGTTTCTGTCTGTTAAGTGAACGAATTGGTTAGGTTAGGTTCTCAAATGGTTGTAAGTTAAATTTCCCCCTTTAACCTAACCTAACCTAACCTAACCTAACCATGACCATCAAAATGACAGATAACCTAACCTAATCTTGCCACGACTACCATAATGACAGCTAACCAAACCTAACCTAACCTAAACTAACTTCACCATGACCACACAATGACAGCTAACCTAACCTAACGTAACCTAACTAACGTAACCTATAACCTAACCTAACCCAACCAAACCTAACCTAACCTAAACTAACTTCACCATGACCACACAATGACAGCTAACCTAACCTAACGTAACCTAACCTAACCTAAACTAACTTCACCATGACCACACAATGACAGCTAACCTAACCTAACCTAACCTACCCTAACCTACCTCGCTTAAGGCTCCACCGTTATTTTTGTTGTACTACTACTAGATAATTATCATTAACCGAAGCCTACAGTATAGAGAGTACGTCCCACTTAACCGGTGCGTTAACAGTATGGACTCTGGTTTAACTGGGGCCGGAAACTAGACTTATAGTAACCGGTTTTAGGACAGTCTGTGTGGTCTCTTTAACCGGTTTGAGAACCAGCTTGTCGTCTCGTTAACCGGTTTGATGATTATCTTTGTGTGGTGATTTACCGGTACTTTAAATAGCTCGTGTTCCGGTTGAGAGGAGAGCCCGGTTGAGAACTCCATTATATTAAGCATTCTTGTTAAGTTCGGTTATCACTGTAAATTATGCTTAACCGTGACCTATAAATCATAAATTCCGGTCGACAGTGATTATTATTCTCGGTGATGGAAATTCCGGATAAGGTTTTGTAATAATACCTTCTGTAAAATGGATCCTACACAATAAATTCAGTTTATCCGGAGTCTACATTATGCCGGTGACTGTAATAGTCGGTCAAGCGGGAGTTACATAAAAATAAATCCGGTGTTAGAAGGGTCCCATATAAATAAATAAATCCGGTTAATCAGGTCTTATATAATACAAATTTCAGTTAATCTAGCAAATATAAAAGTTAAAATCCGGTTAATCGGGTGACATATTTACAACATCCGGACACCGCCAGCAACATCCGACACGCCAGTAATCGTACCCGGCCAGACCAGAAAACCTTCCCACGAACCCTACCCTCTTGGTCCGTGTATGTAAATTAGAACAGGCAGGTCTTTTGGACACGAGGTGAAAAAAGTGGACTAATGCCGTCAACCCGCGTGCGTCTGTTACGTCAAAGACACAGCATCGGGGTGGGGGTCATAGCATCGGGGTGGGGGCCATACACGGGTCGGGGTAGGGGCAGCATCATAGCATCGGGGTGGGGGCCATAGCATCGGGGTGGGGCATAGCATCGGGGTAGGAGCATAGCATCGGGAAGGGGGACACGTTATTGGGGGGTAGGTTGACACAGCATAGAGGGACTGGGGCACAGCATCCGGGGTGAGGGAACACAGCATCAGGGGTGAGGGGACACAGCATACTGGGGAAAAGGATTCGGGGCTTTAGGGTGTGACTCAATAGGGGTGATATTCCCATGCCCCAGTATAATGTTATCAGGCATTTAATCCAGCGCACACCCCCCCCCCTCCTCCCCCCTTAACCCCCTTCTGTTTACAGCTGTCGCCTCAGAGTTACCAACTAGGAATTACCTCCTTTAGGCACTAATTCAATACCTTTGTTCTTGTTTTGATTATATTTTCTCGTTATTCCTCGCTGTTATTGTCATCTATTTTCACACTACAATATTCGTAATCATATAATCGCACAATGCTTAGAGGAACCAGCGAGGGATTATATATATGTTTTTGGTTCATTGTTTCACTCACCATCATTATCTTAGTACTACAGTGTGTATCATAGCAGTGTTGTGTATATCGCGGGAACGTTTACACAAGCTATCGTTACCGTGTGTCCGTCACCAGCTGTCTCTTGTGTGTTGCCAGCGAGGGATATATTTCATGGTATTGATGGTCATTATTTTAGTTACACCTTCATTAATCACCGGATGTTATTTTTTGCTCATTAAGAGAATGTAATGCTTCATACATCCCACTAACAGCCTTTAACAGTTGAATTGGGCTGTTCTTTAATACACCAGCTTACCGTTTACTATTGTTTATCTATATATACATAATTATACACTGTACTCTCTCTCTCTCTCTCATATATATATATATATATATATATATATATATATATATATATATATATATATTATGAGCCAATTTTAACTTGTATGAGGATTTTAGTCAATATCCATCTATTTATCAACCATCGAGGGGCTATCAACACACTCCAGCCCCCTCACCCCGTCCAGACAGAGTATTGATAAATATTGTACTGTTGAAACTCTCTCTCTCTCTCTCTCTCTCTCTCTCTCTCTCTCTCTCACACACACGATAGTTTCCTCTCAAGTGTACAAGAGGCTTTGAGAATCTCCTTCTCCCCTTTTGTCTCCCCTATACCCCCTTCTCTCCCCAGCTGCTACTTCTGGATACGCCAATGAAGCTAGATTATCTCTCCCCTTCCCTTCTCCCCTCCATTCCCTCTCCCCTCTTTCTCCCCTCCCCCACAGCTGTTATTTAGATAAGCATTGTTAAGCATTGTTCACTTATTATAATTATTACACTAAATCTGTCGTTAATCTGTAATATTTTCATTAATTGGTGATGGACGAATGTAAATAAATCACCCTGTTAACGTTTCTACAAGACCATACAGTAGTTGTTGATGGGTTGTGATACCATTATAACTTCTACTGTCATTACAGTATTGATCACTCACCCTCTCCCCCCTCACTAATAGTTTTTCACCGTAAGATTAACCTAACCAAAGTTAACCTATCGTGACCAAAAACTAACCTAACCCTATCCTAAGCTACCCTAACCAAACCTCAGCTAGCCCAACCAAACCTTACCATAATCAAACCTAACCTAATCAAACCAACAGACCCTCCTCACCTTAACCCTCCCAGATAGTGTCAGGGTGGTTAATCTTCGGGTGAAATAAGCTTGAGGAGGGTGGTTAATCTTCAGGTGAAATAAGCTTGAGGAGGGTGGTTAATCTTCAGGTGAAATAAGCTTGAGGAGGGTGGTTAATCTTCAGGTGAAATAAGCTTGAGGAGGCTGGTTAAGTTTCAGGTGAAATAAGCTTGAGGAGGGTGGTTAATCTTCAGGTGAAATAAGCTTGAGGAGGGTGGTTAATCTTCGGGTGAAATGTTTGGAGGAGGGTGGTTAATCTTCAGGTGAAATAAGCTTGAGGGTGGTTAATCTTCAGGTGAAATAAGCTTGAGGGTGGTTAATCTTCAGGTGAAATAAGCTTGAGGAGGGTGGTACAATCTTCAGGTGAAATAAGCTTTGAGGAGGGTGGTTAATCTCAGGCAGTCAGTTTTGAGGAGTGGTGTGGTTAATCTCGGGTGAAATAAGCTTGAGGGAGGGTGGTTAATCTTCAGGTGAAATAAGCTTGAGGAGGGTGGTTAATCTTCGGGTGAAATAAGCTTGAGGAGGGTGGTTAATCTTCAGGTGAAATAAGCTTGAGGGTGGTTAATCTTCAGGTGAAATAAGCTTGAGGGTGGTTAATCTTCAGGTGAAATAAGCTTGAGGAGGGTGGTTAATCTTCAGGTGAAATAAGCTTGAGGAGGGTGGTTAATCTTCAGGTGAAATAAGCTTGAGGAGGGTGGTTAATCTTCAGGTGAAATAAGCTTGAGGAGGCTGGTTAAGTTTCAGGTGAAATAAGCTTGAGGAGGGTGGTTAATCTTCAGGTGATCCATGATATTTCTCCACTTGTTTACCTTATACTCAGACAAACGACTGGTTTCTCTGATGAGCTTAGAGATATATGTTAAGCTGCCAGTGAGAGATTATTTCCAAGCAGGGTAGTGAGAGATTATTTCCATCTCTGTATATGGATTAATTTCCCTCCTTTATCACAGTTATCCTTCAGTATTACAGTGTCTGTTTTGGGGGTTAGTTTGGTTAATCGTATACGAGGGTCTCTCTCTCTCTCTCTCTTTTTCTTTCTCTCTCCATATGTGTACTCTGTCTCTCTCTTTCTTTCTCTCTCCCTCTTTCTCTCACTCTCTCTTTCTCTCCCCATCTGTGTACTCTGTCTCTCTTTCTCTCTCCCTCTTTCTCTCTCTCACTCTCTGTTTCTCTCTCCATCTGTGTACTCTGTCTGTCTTTCTCTTTCTCTCTCTCACTCTCTCTTTCTCTCCCCATCTGTGTACTCTGTCTCTTTGTCTATCTCTCTCCTTCTTTCTCTGTCTATCTCTATCTTTCTCTCTGCCTGTCTCTGTCTCCCTCCATCCGCCACCAAGGGATCATCTCACACGGGGACGTTCTATGGATGACTTTCTCTTCTTTATCGTTCGTTATTTCAGTCAATCTCTCTTTACAACGAGATAATTTTCGATCAATTAAGCGCAGCAAGTTGGGAGAATCTCTTGAGCTGCCTGAGAGAGATTATCTCCACCCCGGATCTTAACCTGGATTAATAATGTGTGTTTAAAAGATTTAGTGTTAATTGATTATAAGAATGTTTTAGTTTAATTAATCGTACAGTCCTTTGAGAACCCGCTGGCAGCTGTGTGTGTGTGTGTGTGTGTGTGTGTGTGTGTGTGTGTGTGTGTGTGTGTGTGTGTGTCTCCCTTCACCTGCCAGCCCTGAACATTAATCAGATCAATCACTATTCTTTATTACAATTACATCATCAATCCTCTAATTACTACACTACAGTCCGCTTTAATTAACCGTATGATGCTTTGTGACGTCACTTACAGGTGCGTCTTGAGGTCATTAATGAGGATCATCTCCAGCCAGGTGTGTTGTTCATTAACCTGGATCACCTCAACATTATTTAGCTATGTGTTAATCATCCTAAATTAACGCTAACCAAACCTAATCTAACTTAACGCTATCGTAACACTAACCTAGCCAAACCTAACCTTACCTAACTTAACGCTATCGTAACACTAACCTAGCCAAACCTAACCTTACCTAACTTAACGCTATCCTAACCTAACCTAACTTAACGCTAACCTAACCCTCTTAACCTTACTCTCCCAGGTAGCGTTAGGGTGTTTAATTCTCAGGTGAAATAAGATAACCATCCTTCAGTTGTCGCCTCACCTAAGTAAACTTCACAAGTACATACTATATTTTTACCTCTAACCTTACGACAGTTTGAGAATGTGTGGCCGCTGTCCCACTCCACGACCAGCTGTCCCACTCCACGACCAGCTGTCCCCTATAGTTGCCAGGGAGGGATTACCACCATTATCACCACCCAGGGGGAAATAATTAATAAATTGGTATTGATCATAGCGGATATTTTAGTTTGTTATTATACGGTATTTTTTTATTACAATGCGTTATGGGGTTGTTACTCTCAGAGGGTGATATATTTACGACGCGTTTCATAAGTTTTCGTAAAGTAACATTCAGTCATTATTATTATTATTATTATTATTATTATTATTATTATTATTATTATTATTATTATTGGGCTTAATAAAAATAAGTACAGTCTTAAGAATAAAAGCGAAATTGTACAAAAATTTAGTAATATTGTAAAAGAATATATGATAACCGCTTCTGTACCACTCTTTGCCTTTTTATTACAAAGTATTTTTTGATAACTACACAACCACTTGCTCTTAAAACTGAAACATACACAACCACCATACTTCTCTACTAAAGACACAACCCAGTAACATGTGCCTAACTTGGTAACACTGAGGAAGTGAATGAAAGATAATAAAGTATGACCTCCTGATGGCAACACTGGCGGGACAGCTGTTGTACCCCAAGGAGACTTACCGCCTCTCTATCAAATTATCGCCCTATTGATCTGCTGTATATACACCATTATCTATCTATCTATCTATCTATCTATCTATCTATCTATCTATCTTCACATATAACGCCATATTGATTCATATTTTTGTATAAATGGTTTTCTGTACATACTGTATATATAAAACTACATTTATTTATCTATTTCTCCATCTATCTGTAATCTATCTACCTACCTTGACAACACCAGCCACAATTACACAAGAGAAATATTATACTTAGATTATTACCTGTCAGTGTTGTTATGAAGGTCATTAATAACGACGCAGGTGTTCCACTGAGTAAATATGTCAATACCTGTCTGTGTTATGAGACCATTCTTGGTGTTGTTTCGTTATTATTAATATTACTATCATTACTATTTTAAATACTATTTTTATTATTATCATTATTTCAACCACACTTATACTTTGATAAAGATTACTTATAAAAGTTCAAGTTACTTTTATTACTTTAAATTGATTGAACACCACTTTGGACACTATTATTGATCGAGTTTACTTTTACCACACTTCAATGGGTTAAAGTGTGGCAATGGTACTTTATACTGTAGTAGGTTGGCATGTCTACTGTGGCACTGGCACTGTATACTGTGGTAGGGTGCCACTTTAACCACATAAAGGTCGGCCTGACTGACAATGCTAATCAAATCATTGGTGATCATGAATCATACTTAAAGCAGATGACTCACCTCCCAGGGCCAAATTTTTCCCTTAAAGTTCCCACAAACAATAAACTATTTTTTGTTTTAACTTTTTTATCGCACGTGTTAATGAAGGCGCTATTGTTTGTTTGTGTTTAATGGTCTATCCCTTAACGTTGGTCTGTTGTTTTGGGTGGCGGCTTCCCTGGAGCTTTTGTCGCCTTTGTTGGCCCCGGAGGTATTATGCCCTTTAAATATATCGCTGTTATATATTATTTTAGTTTACTTATATTATATGCTGTGATATATTCTTTAGTTATATATTTCTTAAATAAATCCTTTTAATATATCTTTTTAGTATTAGTCACCTGTAATTAGTAAAAAAAATTATAAATTAACGTTAATTAGATACGCGTAATTAACAAAAATTATATAAACCAAAATACTTAATACTCGCTCAGGTTACCCTTAAAACAACACCTTCAATTAATAAAAAAAAAGTAAAATTTGACGTTAATAATAGCCAATACTCGCCTAGGTTAACCTTGATTGTACATACATACACACATACACACACTCAACACACGCCTTCAAGACTCAACGTAGTATAAAAAAAAAAAAATCAAGAATACCCGGGAACAAAAGCTTTAAAATGAGAAATAGACTTTATAATTGAATAGATCACTATCTCTCATCATTCAATTTCCAACCCTATGTCCCTTCCCTGCCGTGGTTCGGGTTGTTCTTGAAGGGGAAGGAAGCAGCGTCGGGGTTGCGTGGTTTTGAAGGCTATCTGTGGCATCGTTGTGTGTGTGTGTGTGTGTGTGTGTGTGTGTGTATGATAGATAGTTGACGGTAGTTGATGATGATGAGGCGGAGGATGATTCGTGTGTGATGCTGTGATGCACTATAGTCTCTCTCTCTCTCTCTCTCTCTCTCTCTCTCTATCTGGTGGTAGTAGTAGTTGTGGGTAGAAATAGTGGTAGCCAGCGGTGGTAGTAGTGGTTGTTGGTAGTTATGGTAGTAGTATTACTGACTAACTGTATTTGGACGTGGTAGTAATTGCCAATGCTGGTAGTAGTGGTGGTGGTGGTGGTAGTTGTAGTAATGTTGCTGGTAGTTGTGATGTTGGTGGTGATAGTTGTAGTAATGTTGCTGGTAGTTGTGATGTTGGTGGTGGTAGTTGTAGTAATGTTGTTGGTAGTTGTGATGTTGGTGGTGGTAGTTGTAGTAATGTTGCTGGTAGTTGTGATGTTGGTGGTGGTAGTTGTAGTAATGTTGCAGGTAGTTGTGATGTTGGTGGTGGTAGTTGTAGTAATGTTGCTGGTAGTTGTGGTGGTGATGGTGATAGTTGTAGTAATGTTGCTGGTAGTTGTGATGTTGGTGAGGTGAGGCTGGTTGTAGTAATGTTGCTGGTAGTTGTGGTGTTGGTGGTGGTAGTTGTAGTAATGTTGTTGGTGGTTGTGTGGTGATGGTGTGGTGGATTGTATTAATGTTACTGGTAGTTGTGATGTTGAGGGGTGGTGAAGTTGTAGTAATGTTGTTGGTAGTTGTGGTGGTGATGGGTGGTAGTTGTAGTAATGTTCCACTGGTAGTTGTGATGTTGGTGGTGAGTAGTTGTAATGTTGCTGTGGTTGTGGTGTTGGTGGTAGTTGTAGTAATGTTGCTGGTAGTTGTGATGTTGGTGGTGTGGTTGTAGTAATGTTGTTGGTAGTTGTGGTGGTGATGGTGGTAGTTGTAGTAATGTTGCTGAGTAGTTGTTGATGTTGGTGGTGGTAGTTGTAGTAATGTTGCTGGTGGTTGTGATGTTGGTGGTGGTAGTTGTAGTAATGTTGCTGGTAGTTGTGGTAATTGATGGTGATAGTTGTAGTAATGTTGCTGGTAGTTGTGATGTTGGTGGTGGTGGTTGTAGTAATGTTGCTGGTAGTTGTGTGTTGGTGGTAGTTGTATGTGTTGGTAGTTGTGATGTTGGTGGTGGTGGTTGTAGTAATGTTGTTGGTAGTTGTGGTGGTGATGGTGATAGTTGTAGTAATGTTGCTGGTAGTTGTGATGTTGGTGGTGGTAGTTGTAGTAATGTTGCTGGTAGTTGTGGTGTTGTTGGTGGTAGTTGTAGTAATGTTGCTGGTAGTTGTGATGTTGGTGGTGGTAGTTATGTAATGTTGTTGAGTAGTTGTGGTGGTGATGGTGTGGTTGTAATGTAATGTTGCTGGTAGTTGTGATGTTGGTGGTGGTAGTTGTAGTAATGTTGCTGGTAGTTGTGGTGTTGGTGGTGGTAGTTGTAGTAATGTTGCTGGTAGTTGTGATGGTGGTGGTAGTTGTAGTAATGTTGGTAGTTGTGGTGATGGTGATAGTTGTAGTAATGTTGGTAGTTGTGGTGATGGTGGTGGTAGTTGTAGTAATGTTGGTAGTTGTGGTGATGGTGATAGTTGTAGTAATGTTGGTAGTTGTAGTGATGGTGATAGTTGTAGTAATGTTGCTGGTAGTAGTGTTAGTGGTGGTAGAATCAGAGGGAGTGTGCGAGCGGGGAGGGGCTGGAAAGGGAGGGGCGGGGCTGGCAGGGGAGGGGCAGGGAGGGGAGGGGCAGGGGAGGAGTAGGACATCGCGTTCTGGCTTACACCTTTATTTCGTGCTGCTGCTGCCTCTACCCTCCCTCCCTCCCTCCCTCCCTCCATTGCCCTCCCACCTCTCTCCCTTCCTCTTCTCACCAGTGCCTTCCTCAACTGATGATTCCTTTCTCTTTCTCCCGTCTTCTATCCCTTTCTCCTTTCCCTCCCTCCCCGCTTCATTTGCTCCCTCCCTCCCTTTCCCCCTTCCTTACTTTAACTCCCTCCCTCCCTTTTACATAAACTCTCTCCCTTCCTTATAAACACCATCATTCTCTCCCTTACTCATAATCTCAATCTCTCTCTCTCTCTCTCTCTCTCTCTCTAGACCTTCCTCCTCCCTCCACCTCTCTCTTGCATAGTTACAATGATATAATATTCAATTTGAGTATTATTAATTCCTTGAGGTAGGTAAGGAAGTGTGTGTGTGTGTGTGTGTGTGTGTGTGTGTGTGTGTGTGTGTGTGTGTGTGTGTGTGTGTGTGTCCTCCCCACCCTACATTACAACCAAATCCCCATCCCCCCCACCCCCGCGACGTATTCCTCATGTATAATACCACTATCTATATATAAGGCTTTTAATCTGGGTCGTGATTGGGGGCATTACCGTGCTGAGCCTTATTTAAGCCTCAACTCAGGCATATTAACTCGTTATTATTATACTTATTAAACATCTTAATCTCAGTCCGCAGAATCGATCGGCTGGGGATCCGTCAAAAGGGGGGGATTTTGACCCGTGTGGTTGGTGTTCCTAAGGGTGTTTTGACCTAAGTGTTTTATTTCTACTGTTGTTGTTGTTGTTTTTTTTAGTATAGTCGGACCCAAGTTGATGTATGATGCAGTAATAATTTATATTTTTATTCTGTCTCTATTATGGGATAGATTGATTTTTTTTTTAAGTTGAAAGATAGATTTGGTTGGATGTAGATTGATAGAGACAACTATAGATATATTTAGGTATTGTTACGGTTGTGTAAGTCTATATATATCCCTTCCTTAATATATAATATGTGAAGTATACAGTAATGGTGGATAGATTAGTTAGACAGACAGACAAAATTTATATCTGTCAGTTTGGATGACTGACAGTGAGAGAGACAGAAATAGGATTGTGTTAGTATGGGAGGATGGCTTAGGGTGGGCGGGGTGGTAGCTGCAGGGAGGCGATCAATGCAGCTTGAAACAGCACTCCACTATTGCTGCAGCTGCTGTTTCTCTTGTCGTTAGTGTTATACTGCTGTTTCTGGTGCTGCTGTTCTTATTAATTCTCTCTCTTATTCTACTTTTCTTGCTGCACCTGCTGTGTTTATTGCTGCAGACACTTACACACGCGCGTGCTTCCGCTGTTATTACCGCACACCAGACTCATCAATCACCGCTGCTGCTCCGCTGTTGTCGAGGCTGCTCACGTATTCCAGTTTTCCGCTGTTATTACCGCACACAAGCACGATCTATCATTGCTACCGCTGCTGCTACGGTCACAGCTGTCCACATGCTGCTGTCATTTCTGCATAAAAACGATATCGGTCCCTGGCGCTGCTGTTATCTTCACAGCTGTCCACTTACTGATATTATCTTAGCCCACACGAACACAGTCTATCACTGCTGTTAATGATGCTGTTATTTTACTTATATCACTGCTGTTCCTGATGCTGTTATTACACTGTATAGCACTGGTGTTCCTGATGCTGTTATTACACTGTATAGCATTGCAGTTCCTGGTACTATTATTACACTGTATAGCACTGCTGTTCCTGATGCTGTTATTACACTGTAGAGCACTGCTGTTCCTGATGCTGTTATTACACTGTATAGCACTGGTGTTCCTGATGCTGTTATTACACTGTATAGCATTGCAGTTCCTGGTACTATTATTACACTGTATAGCACTGCTGTTCTTGATGCTGTTATTACACTGTAGAGCACTGCTGTTCCTGATGCTGTTATTACACTGTACAGCATTGCAGTTCCTGGTACTGTTATTACACTGTATAGTACTGCTGTTATTACACTGTATAGCACTGCTGTTATTACACTGTATAGCACTGCTGTTCCTGATGCTGTTATTACACTGTATAGCACTGCTGTTCCTGATGCTGTTATTACACTGTATAGCACTGCTGTTCCTCATGCTGTTATTACACTGTATAGCACTGCTGTTCCTGATGCTGTTATTACACTGTATAGCACTGATGTTCCTGATGCTGTTATTACACTGTATAGCACTGCTATTCCTCATGCTGTTATTACACTGTATAGCACTGCTGTTCCTCATGCTGTTATTACACTGTATAGCACTGCTGTTATTACACTGTATAGCACTGCCGTTCCTGATGCTGTTAGTACACTGTATAGCACTGCTGATGCTGTTATTACACTGTATAGCACTGCTGATGCTGTTATTACACTGTATAGCACTGCTGTTCCTGATGCTGTTATTACACTGTACAGCATTGCAGTTCCTGGTACTGTTATTACACTGTATAGCACTGCTGTTCCTGATGCTGTTATTACACTGTATAGCACTGATGTTCCTGATGCTGTTATTACTGTATAGCACTGCTGTTCCTGGTACTGTTATTACACTGTATAGCACTGCTGTTCCTGATGCTGTTATTACACTGTATAGCACTGATGTTCCTGATGCTGTTATTACACTGTATAGCATTGCTGTTCCTGATGCTGTTATTACACTGTATAGCACTGCTGTTCCTGGTACTGTTATCAAAATGTCTATTTCTGCTGTTAATGTTGCACTTTTTTTTACACTTACGATCTGTGCTGTTAATTCTACTACATTGTCTATCACTGCTGTTCCTGTAGCTGTAATTACACTGTCTCTCCCTGCTGTTTATTACTCCCCCGTCATCTCCTGCTGTTACCATCACAGCTGCTGTTCCCGCCTCGTCCCTCCGGCTATTAAAACACGCGAGTCTCCGGTAAAAGTGTTGTTTATGGGAGTTAATAAGAGCTGTTGCTGGTGCCGCTGCGAGTGCTGTTAACACTGCCGCTGTTAACACTGCCGCTGTTAATTCTGTTACAAAAGACTTTTTTTAGACATTAATTCTTATTTTCGCTGCAGATGGGTTTTTTTTATTGTCGTTTTTGCGTTTACTACCACAACTACTACAACTACTACTACTACCATTTCTACCACAACTACTACTACTACTAATAATAATAATAATAATAATAATAACAATAATAATAATAATAATAATAATAATAATAATAATAATAATAATAATAATGTCACGACGTAAGAGAGAGAGAGAGAGAGCCGGCTGGTTGCCAAATCTTCTCTCGCCCCCCCCCCCTCTCACCTCCCCCATTACAGCCACCCGGTCACCCCCGTTAGGAACAGCTGTTGACCCGACAGCCGACAGAAGCCGAACGATGCCGACAGCGCACGACGGCACATGAGTTCCCGTCCGTCTGTACATAATATCCAGACGGTCACTATGTTCTTATTGGGGTATTTTTTCCCTTATGTTGTATTTTGGTACTGTTGTATTATCGTTGTATTTCCCTCGCGTTGTATTAGTGCTGTATTTTTTATTGTTGTATTTTAGTGTATATTTTTCTTTCGTATTTTTGGTGTGCAATTTACCTGTTGTTGTATGAAATGTATTCTTCCCTACGGTTGTATTCTTGTATAACATTAACCATCGTGTATGAGGCCAGTGTGTATGTTAAGTATTACGTGGGACTTCACCTTGAGTTCTTCACTGTATAAAACACGTGAGAAAACATACAATAACAATAATAATAATAATAATAATAATAATAATAATAATAAAACTACTACTACTACTAATAATAATAATAATAATAATAATAATAAAACTAATAATAATAATAATAATAATAATAATAATAATAATAATAACCGCATTTCTATTTAGTTATGTTTAAAATTATATCACAATTGCTGTCATGGGATTTTTTTTTTAGTTGAAATTTATAGAAGAGTTAAATCGCTACTATTCTCTGGTCTAATCTTAAAAACGATAACAAAATTACCCTGAAACATCTCCCGCTTCTCTTTGTATTTCCCTGCGGTTTTTTACTGCATCTAGTTTTAAGCTGGTTTATCACCGTCAACAACTAAACCAAGCTAAAAGGTATTATTTTTTACTAACTAAACCAAACTAAAAGGTATTATTTTTTTACTAACTAAACCAAACTAAAAGGTATTATTTTTTTACTAACTAAACCAAGCTAAAAGGTATTATTTGTTACTAAATAAACCAAGCTGAAAGGTATTATTTTTTACAAACTAAACCAAGCTAAAAGGTATAATTTTTATTGCTAACTAAACCAAGCTAAAAGATACAATATTTTTATAAAACTAAACTTTTTTAAGTAAGATTAAGCTATCAGACAGTATTTCATATCTGTCAGTAAGTAGACCAAGCTTAGGGGTACAAACTTTTTTTATTATATGAGATAAAAACCGAACAAGGTCAACCAATCAGACGCCGCCGTAATCTACAGTGAACGACTATTTTTAAGTCTGTCTCTCAAGAGTTACCAGCCAATGGCAACCCAGCGGGATATCTCCGATAACCAATCATTCCACGGGATCAAACTCAAACTTACACACGGCCAGTAAATCACGGCTCGAATCTCCAACGACCAATCAGAAGAGAGGGATTCGAGTCGTCAGTCGTGTTTATTGGCCTATAAGTCAGTTTTATGAATTCCGGGTAAAGTTGTAGTGTTCCTTTCTTCTTCTGAATTGTCTTGGCCGCGTCTTTTTCTAGAGACAGGGAGGCGGGGTGAGGGGGGGGAGGGTGTTGTTGTTGTGGTGTGGACTAATGATGCACGATAATGCTCGTAAAGGAAGAAATATATCCAAGAGTTCTGTGCCATTTGACAAGAGTGACTGTTCTTACCCAGCAAATATATGATGAAAAAAATATACCAGATATATATAATATTAATAAAATGCAGATGACATATTTGATTATATTATTACAATTAGAGAATAATGAACGAGTTTGTGATGATAATAACGTTGGTAAAATATGACGGACATGAGCAACGGAATGGGTAGGAATTGGTGAATAAGCGACGTCAACAAAGCGATGTGTCCTCAGGCAGATACCATAGCGCGTTGACGGTGTATAAGCGACGTAAACAAAGGGATGGTTCTGATAGCGCGTTTACGGTACATAAGCGACGTAAACAAAGGAATGTCTGCTAATAACGCAATGACAATAAATAAACGATGCAAACAAAGGAATGTTGGTGTTCACGCCGAAACAATATATAAGCGACGTAAACAAAGGAATGCCTGCAGGATATATCTTCCACAAATAATAATATTTTTTTTGTACACATTAATCTTTCACATGGTTAGGTCTAGTTAATAGCCTGGAAAGTTAATGAATATTTTCTTGACAGTTTGCTGAATGTGTGTGTGTGTGTGTGTGTTTAGTAAATTATTTAGTATTGGATAAAGATAAATAGACCCAGTAATTATTAGTACATATATACCAAATAACTGTAGACTCAACATATAAACTCTAAATATGTATAGATCAAATAACTATAGACACGGTATATAAACTATAAACATAATATATACACCTGTGTGAGTATGACTGTCATCTGGGAGTAAAAGAAGATGACTGACTTCCTCAAAGAATATTACTAATTTCCCGGAGAAAATGACTAGTTTCCCCAATAGTCTAAGGTCATTTCCCTTTCTTCCTGCCAGCCATAATGAGGTGAAGTATACCGCGCCTGGTGAGCTATTTTACCCTTAATGTTATCTTCATACAACCTTACCTTCATACAACCTTACCTCCATACAACCTTACCTCCATACAACCTTACCTCCATACAACCTTACCTCCATACAACCTTACCTCCATACAACCTTACCTCCATACAACCTTACCTTCATACAACCTTACCTCCATACAACCTTACCTCCATACAACCTTACCTCCATACCTTACCTCCATACAACCTTACCTCCATACAACCTTACCTCCATACAGCCTTACCTCCATACAACCTTCCTCCATACAACCCTTGCCTCATACCCACCTCCATACAACCTTACCTCCATACAACCTTATCTCCATACAGCCTTACCTCCATACAGCCTTACCTCCTACAACCTTACCTTCATACAACCTTACCTCCATCCTACCTTACCTCCATACAACCTTACCTCCATACAACCTTACCTCCATACAACCTTACCTCCATACAACCTTACCTCCATACAACCTTACCTCCATACAACCTTACCTCCACATACAACCTTACCTCCATACAACCTTACCTCCATACAACCTTACCTCCATACAACCTTACCTCCATACAACCCTTACCTCCATACAACCTTACCTCCATACAACCTTACCTCCATACAACCTTACCTCCATACAACCTTACCTCCATACAACCTTACCTTCATACAACCTTACCTCCATACCTTACCTCCATACAACCTTACCTCCATACAACCTTACCTCCATACAACCTTACCTTCATACAACCTTACCTCCATACAACCTTACCTTCCTTACAACCTTACCTCCATACAACCTTACCTCCATACAACCTTACCTTCATACAACCTTACCTCCATACAACCTTACCTTCATACAACCTTAACCTCCATACAACCTTACCTCCATACAACCTTACCTCCATACAACCTTACCTTCATACAACCTTACCTCCATACAACCTTACCTCCATACAACCTTACCTCCATACAACCTTACCTCCATACAACCTTACCTCCATACAACCTTACCTTCATACAACCTTACCTCCATACAACCTTACCTTCATACAACCTTACCTCATACAACCTTACCTCCATACAACCTTACCTTCCCCTCCATACAACCTTACCTTCATACAACCTTACACTCCATACAACCTTACCTCCATACAACCTTACCTCCATACAACCTTACCTCCATACAACCTTACCTCCATACAACCTTACCTCCATACAACCTTACCTCCATACAACCTTACCTCCATACAACCTTACCTCCATACAACCTTACCTCCATACAACCTTACCTCCATACAACCTTACCTTTATACAACCTTACCTTTATACAACCTTACCTCCATACAACCTTATAGTTCTACAACCTCCCGTTCATACAACCTCCCGTCCATACAACCTCCCGTCCATACAACCTCCCGTCCATACAACTTTATATTCATACAGCCACCCGTTCACAGGCTTGGATCTCATAGGATTTCACGGTCATATAACTTCCGTATACACAGTCATACATATGCACACAACGACCCATACATACACACAATAAAAGAACCCCACACAGTATACACGCGCACCATACACTCGAATTAATGTCAACTCACACAAAGACATACACACACACACACACACACACACACACACACACACACACAGTCACCATTGTAAGACACTATGCTTCATCGTCCAGTGTACACTACTCTCTCTCTCTCTCTCTCTCTCTCTCTCTCTCTCTCTCTCTCTCTCTCTCTCTCTCTCTCTCTCTTTTCTCTCTGTAAACTTCCCTGAGAAAAATCCCAGAGTCTTATAAGTCATAATCTGCTTCTCAAAATCCCCCTCCCCCTCCCGGATTACAAGAGGCTGAGCGATAGTGCGACACAAAGGGATTATCAAATGGATTTATAATCAGGTGTTCCTTTTGAGTGCTGCTGGATTCGGGTGGGGGGTGGGAGGAGGAGAAGAAGAAGGAGAAGGAGGAGGGAGAAAGACCGAGGGGGTAGGGAGGTTACGGGTGATGGAAGAGGGAAATAGGGTAAAAAGAATGGAGGAGAGAAAACGGTGGAGAGGAGGAGGAAGAGGGGGTTGGTGAGAAGGAATAGGTAGAAGGAGAGAGAAAGACTGAGAGGGGAGGGAAGGTGGGAGTGGTAAAAGGAAGGAATACAGAAAACGGCGGAATGAAAGTGAGGGAGGAATGAAGAAGGAGAGAAGATGGAAGAGGGGAAGGAGATTTATGAGTGGATTGAGGGAAGAGAGGGGAAAGAAGAGGAAGAAGAAGGGTTAGGAGAATGGGGAGAGAAGAAGAAGGGATCGGAAGGGGAGAAAGGGAGAGGAAGAGGAAGGGGAGATAAGGGCTAGAAAGGGGAAGGAGAGAAGGGAAAGCAAAAGGTGATGAAGGGGAAGGGGATAGAATGACTGGAAGGGGGATTGAAAGAGGGGAAGAGGAAGGGGATAGAAGGAATGGAAGGGGAATGGGTTAGTATTTACAGTTATCTTAAGAGCCGGAGGTCGTGGTATATTAGTGAACATACATCATCTCATATACGGACGGTTGAACATCGTCTTGAACATCTTACGGTTAAACTAACACTTTAGTCGTTTTCGGAAACCTTAAAGAACGCTCATACATCTGGCAACCACAAACTTACACGCTCATACATCTGGCAACCACAAGCTTACACGCTCATTCATCTGGCAACCACAAACTTACACGCTCATACATCTGGCAACCACAAACTTACACGCTCATACATCTGGCAACCACAAACTTACACGCTCATTCATCTGACAACCACAAACTTACACGCTTATACATCTGGCAACCACAAAGTTACACACTCATACATCTGGCAACCACAAGTTTAGAAACTCATAAAACTGGCAACCACAAACTTACACGCTCATTCATCTGGCAACCACAATGTTACACGCTCATACATCTGGCAAACACAATCGCTTACACGCACATCTGGCAACCACAATCGCTTACACACACATCTGGCAACCACTAAAAATTTAACATTCTCACACATCATCAACCGACCACACATATTAACATTCTTACACATCTGGCAACCCCCCACACCACCTCCTCTCCCCACCCCCACGCCCCCCCTCTCCCCACCCCCTCCCCTCTCCCCCACCCCCCCAGCACCACAATGAGTGTCATCTTATTTCACACGCCTACACAGTGTGCCCCGCGGTAACTCCTTAAAGAAAACGCCATTGTATCGGTGACTTTAATTCAAGTAAAAATCTAGAAAATTATATGTCGCATGATATAATCTGACCTAACCTGATCTAACCTGACTTATCCTGATCTAACCTGACCTGTCCTGATTTAACCTGACCTATCCTGATATAACCTAACCTATCCTGATTTAACCTGACCTATCCTGATTTAACCTGACCTATCCTGATTTAACCTGACCTATCCTGATCTAACCTGACCTATCCTGATTTAACCTGCCCTATCCTGAATTAACCTGACCTATCCTGATCTAACCTGACCTGTCCTGATTTAACCTGACCTAACCTAATCTAACCTGACCTATCCTGATTTAACCTGACCTATCCTGATTTAACCTGACCTATCCTGATTTAACCTGACCTATCCTGATCTAACCTGACCTGTCCTGATTTAACCTGACCTAACCTAATCTAACCTGACCTATCCTGATTTAACCTGACCTAACCTAATCTAACCTGACCTATCCTGATATAACCTGACCTATCCTGATTTAACCTGACCTATCCTGATTTAACCTGATCTAACCTGACCTATCCCGGTTTTTGGCACGTTAGTCACGTTCAAACATACGGCAATTTAACACAAAAAATTACACCAATGGAAAATGACAGGGAGACATTAACGGTATTAATGAGAGGTAGCACCACCACCACATTAATGAGTAACTGCCACCACCACCACCACATTAATGAGTAACTGCCACCACCACCACATTAATGAGTAACTGCCACCACACCACCACATTAATGAGTAACTGCTACCACCACCACCACATTAATGAGTAACTGCCACCACCACCACATTAATGAGTAACTGCCGCCACCACCACCACATTAATGAGTAACTGCCACCACCACCACCATCACATTAATGAGTAACTGCCACCATCACCACATTTGAGTAACTGCCGCCACCACCACCACCATCACAGTAATGAGTAACTGCCACCACCACCACATTAATGAGTAACTGCCGCCACCACCACCACCATCACATTAATGAGTAACTGCCACCACCACCACATTGAGTAACTGCCGCCACCACCACCACCACCACCATCACATTAATGAGTAACTGCCACCACCACCACCACATTAATGGTAACTGCCGCCACCACCACCACCACATTAATGAGTAACTGCCACCACCACCACACATTAATGAGCTGCCACCACCACCACCACATAATGAGTAACTGCCACCACCACCACGTTAATGGTAACTGCCACCACCACCACCACGTGTGGTAACTGCCACCACTACCACATTAATGAGTAGCACACCCACCACCACCACCACATTAATGGTAACTGCCACCACCACCACATTGTGAGTAACTGCCACCATCACCACCACCACATTAATGAGTAACTGCCACCACCACCACCACATTGTGAGTAACTGTCACCCACCACCACCATATTAATGAGTAACTGCCACCACCACCACCACCACATTAATGAGTAACTGCCACCACCACCACCACATTAATGAGTAACTGCCACCACCACCACAATTAATGAGTAAGTGCCACCACCACCACCACCACCACATTGAGTAACTGCCACCACCACCACATTGTGGTAACTGCCACCACCACCACTGTGAGTAACTGCCACCACCACCACATTAATGAGTAGCTGCCACCACCACCACATTAATGAGTAACTACCACCACCACATTAATGAGTAACTTGCCACCACCACCCATTAATGGTAGCCTCCACCACCACTACAATAATAATAGGTAACTACCACCACCACTACAATAATAATAGGTAACTACCACCACCACCACAATAATAATAGGTAACTACCACCACCACCACCACATTAATAATAGGTAACTACCACCACCACTACAATATTATCATTCCCGCCAAAATTCAATATATCGACTCCTTCCTTAACAATGCACTCGTCTCGATCCACCGTACACAACACGGCCTTCCCTCACCCGGCCTCGTGTTCACCTCCATTTTCTGGCTAATTATGACCTAAAATAATTAGCCAGGGTAATTAGGGATACCTGTAACGTGTTCTGTAAATGATGCATTGATTGTGGTGCGGAATAATGAACGGATATCAGTAATGTGGTGGTGGTGGTGATGATGTTGTTGTTGTTGTTGTTGTTGTTGTTGTTGTTGTTGTTGTTGTTGTTGTTGTTTTCGCATCTAAACGAACACCACCATCTTCATGTTTTCTTTACTAGGACAAAGGGCCTTCAAGCTGGCCTGGCCTGAGGATATTCTGAACCTACCGCTTGAGGGCTACATGTTGAGAGTGTATTTTGGAGCTACAGCTTGAGGGCTACATGTTGAGTGTGTATTCTATAGGTACCACTTGAGGGCTAGATGCTGAGATGGTATACTGGAGTTACAGACAGCTTGAGGGCTATATGATAAGAGGGTATTCTATAGGTACCACTTGAGGGCTAGATGCTGAGATGGTATACTGAAGTTACAGACAGCTTGAGGGCTAGATGTTGAGAAGTAATCTAGAGTTAACACTTAAGGGTGGGTTTAGGTTGAGGGATTATGCTGAAGTTAATGCTTGGGAGCCGGTGGTCGGCTTTTACTAGAGAGAGAGAGAGAGAGAGAGGAAAAGAACAGAGAAAGATAGAGAGAAGGAGAAAGGGAGGGAGAGAGAGGGAGTGATTGGCTGCGTGGGGCGTTAATAGGCAATCTCGCTTTATGAAAACAAACCAATTAAATCATCGGATTGGTTTTTATATATATATACATCGTGTGTATGAAACATTTATATACCCATTCGATGTTCATTAAAAAGATTATTATTGGACTAACTGTGTTGGTCGACCCCTAAAAAATGTATAAATAATAACTAAATCGGGTTGATGTTTTCCTTGTATGGGTAAATGTTATATTTTTATTATATTTTTAATCTAATTTATTTTAAGAAAGAATAATGATTTATCTGTTTTTAAGTATCAGTTTACCAATAAAAATCTGATTTGTATATTTTTTATCTTTTCTTTAAATTTTCAGAAAATAGGAAATAAAATTACTATATTAATTACAGGGTAGACCTTAGCAGTTCTTTTGTATTATACTGTATATAGAAATCTTTCCTCTTTGCAACATATTTCTTTAATTTCTTTATTTTAATATTAAAAGGCACAAAAAAGACTTTAATTTCTTCTATTTTAGTTAATTATTATTTGTATTTATATATTAATTTAAATTTCCGAATTTTTTACATGGGCATTTTTTAAGGCAATATTTTCTTTCACCTTCATTAATAATTATCAAAGTGCCGTCACACAACTCTTGGCGAATGTAAAGAGCTTCATCATAGAGCACTCCGGAACATACTTAAAGCGCCACAGAGCTCTTCACAAAATAAATTAAAAAACACACACGTGAGGACGCTAAATACCTCTGGGCCAAACAAGATGCTCCTCTTCGCCAACATAACAGCAACTCTCTAGCTACTACAAAGGCTGTGACTCTATTATGAAGGTGGGTGATATAGAGGTGTATACACGAGACTCTAGGCGCGTGGTGTTGGTCCGAGACGTGTCAATATATCGAGTACCTGTCGTCTACAACCACTGGATAATACTGTAAACACCATTCTTAGAACCAGGTGTGGGGGTGTGTCTCAGTAGGGGAGAGGTGCTCAGTAAAGGAGAGGGAGGGGGTGTCTCCAGTAGGGGAGGGTGTTTCAGTAGGGGAGGGAGGTGCTCAGTAAGAAAGAGGGAGGGTGTCTCAGTAGGGAGGGTGTCTCAGTAGGGGAGGGAGGTGCTCAGTAAAGAAGAGGGAGGGTGTCTCAGTAGGGAGGGAGGTGCTCAGTAAAGAAAGAGGAGGGTGTGTCTCAGTAGGGGAGGTGCTCAGTAAAGAGAAAGAGGGAGGGGGTGTGCTCAGTAAGGGAGGGAGGTGTCTCAGTAGGGGAAGCGAGGTGTTCAGTAAGGAGAGGGAGGAAGGTGTCTCACTAGGAGGAGTAGGTATTCAGTAAGAAGGGGGTGGGGGGGTGTCTCAGTAAGGGAGGGAGAGATGTCTCAGTAGGTGGAGGGAGGTGTCTCAAGGAGGTGTTTCAGGGGTGACAAGGGAGGTGTTTCAGGGGGTGACAAGGGACAGGTTTCAGGGATGTCAAGGGAGATGTCTCAGGGGGAGTGACAAGGGGGTCTCAAGGGAGGTATCTCAGGGGGAGTGCCATAAAAGTGCCAGGGAGTGCCAGAGGTGTGCCAAAGTCGTCGTCTCTCAGAGTGTCTTGCGTGTCAGGTGGTATCTGAGGGACATTTTATGACCACAGAAAGGTGTCAAGATGGTGTCAAAAGGTGTTGGCGAGGAGTGCCAAGGGGGTGCCAAGGGGGTGTCAAGGGGGTGCCAAGGGATGCCAACAGGGTGTCAAGAGGCAATCAAGGGGGTGCCAAAGTCGTGTCAAGGGAAGGGAAGAGGAGCAAGAGGGAGTAAACGAGAAAGAGAAGGGAATGATTGAAGATAGAGGAAAAGTTAGAGAGGATGGAGGTGAGAGAGAAAGGAGAGTGAGAGGAGGAAAGAGTGAAGGGGGGAAGGGGAGTGAGAGGGGAAGAAGAGAGAAGGGGAGTGAGAGGGGAAGAAGAGAGAAGGGGAGTGAGAGGGGAAGAAGAGAGAAGGGGAGTGAGAGGGGAAGAAGAGAGAAAGAGAATAAAAGAGTGATAAGTGAATGAGAGTGAGAGGGGAGAAGAGTGAAAGTGAGAGGAGAACGAGAGTGAGAGTGAGGGGAGAAGAGTGAAAGAAGAAGAGATGAAGGGGGGAAGAGAGTGAGAGGGGAGAAGAGTGAAAGTGAGAGGAGAACGAGAGTGAGAGGAGGCTTTGTTTAACGTGTTGGTTATCGATGCCTCTCACCCGACCTTATATTGTACCTGTCCCTCTCACTCCCACTCACCCTACCCCCCCCTCTCTCTCTCTCTCTCTTTCTTCCCATATTTATTTTTCTTTTCCTTTTACTTTCTCTTTTTCTCTCCCTCTTTCTCTCCCTTCCCTCTCCTCCTTTCCTTTTTATCCCTCTCTCCTTCCTATTCCCTGGTTATCCTTATCTCTCTCCCTCTCTTACCATCTCCTTCACTTCCTCTCTTTACCTCTCTCTTCCTTCCCCTTTATCCATTTACCACCCTCTCTTCTTCCTTATATCCCACACCTTCAATAAACCACAGTTACCAGCACACTCAGTTATGGGTCTCTTCTGCTAGGAGGCACTAGTAAACCACAGCTGCCAGGACTTACTAGGAGGAACTGCTAGGGAGGACTTTTCCCTTGTGGAGTTTTCGGACTTTCGGACTTACGAGATTGTTTGAAATTTCTATATATTAGTGTTTCGGACTTTACGATTTTCTTAGCCTTAAGACTTTTTGACGCTGGAAATTTCCGGTTTACAGAATTTCGGATTTTCGGAATTTTCAAAGAATAAAATGAAATACTAACCGGAATAATTAACCGGAATACTTAAAAAAACACAAAAAAAAACAGACATTATTACGACAAACAAACAAAAACTACTAGCCAAAAATCACACAAAAACTCACAATAAACACACAAAAAATAAATAAAAATAAATTATGTTAGGGCTGGCAGTGGATTCGGTTAGCGCCAGATTACATTACACTGGAATTGGACGGCGGCAATATTTATTCTCCCCACCCCTCCCGTGACCCCCCCACCCACTCTCCCCTGGTGCCCCCCCCCCCCACACCCACTCTCCCAGCCCCCCACACCTACCAGCCCCCACACCTGCTCTCCCCACCCCTCCCTCAGCCCCCACCCACTCTCCCAAGCCCCCACACTCAACTCTCCCCACCCCCTTCTCCCCATGCTACTTTGTCCATACCCCCTCCTCTTCTCCTCTCAGGCCATCTTCTCCCCACCTCCCCAGACCACCTTCCCCTACCTCCCCCAGACCACCTTCCCTACCTCCCTCCTTATCCCCACCTCCCCATGCAAATTGGCCATTGTCCAGCGGTCACTTCAAGGATACGAGTCGACCTTAATGTGTATTAACAATACCAAGAACAAAAACATAACGAAGATTGGGTACGCCTTTGTAAGCCTGAGTTACGTAGTTTGACCTGTGTGTTTGAGTTACTGTAGTTATATGTATGGATGACCATAAGGAGGCACTGATTCCTGTGTGTATATCTCTTAACTGAGTGTAACAATGTGTGTTAATTTGATTCTGTGTGTGTGTGTGTGTGTGTGTGTGTGTGTGTGTGTGTGTGTGTGTGTGTGTGTGTGTGTGTGTGTGTGTGTGTTTGTTATATGTGTTTGTTACTGTATAATTTGAAACCAATGTGTGTATGTGGTACTGTATGTGACTGATTAATTATGGAGGTCATTTGATGTTACTTGTGTGTGTGTGTGTGTGTGTGTGTGTGTGTGTGTGTGTGTGTGTGTGTGTGTGTGTGTGTGTAGTTGCGAGAACCATAGAACAAATTATGAAAATGAATGAACCGGCAAATTAATCAACACTAAATTGTGAAACACTAATGACGATTATTTATCACAGAAAAAAAAACCCCACAGAATTTTTAGATTAACTTCAAATAACAGTAGAGTCACAGTGCAATGTCACCACCATATTGGAAGCCATCACTGTGTCGTAGCTCGAGTGAGACATTAATCCCAGCTTTAACATCACTAGTTAGGACAACAAAAAAATCGTATTAATCTTTAGGAATTCAGGTGTGTCTATATAAGTCAAGTGAGGGAGAAAATTTAATGGATGAACCCTGACGAATCTATGTGTGTGTGTCGTAGCTTAAGTAAACCGGTTATATACGTTCTCACATCTTTAGTCTTGGGGGAGATTATTACGAACGACTCTTTAAAATCCGGATGGAAGGTGAAACATGTAAACAAAGGTTATAAGGATACGTGTTAACTATGGTTTACAGAATGGATAATACTTAAGTACATAATTATCTGGGTAATAAAATGTTACAGTCAGCAGCAGTTGAGGTTATGGTACACAAGAGCCGCGTCCATGCTTTTTTGTTTTAATTTTCAGTTATTTCACAGAGGCACACGTGTAATTATCCTCCACCGGTGTAATGTTATAGAAGGTAATTATCCGACCCGGAATTAGGCAGGTAAGAGTGACAGATGGCGGGGACGGCGGGAAAGTAATTACAAATGTGTGTTACGCTGAGCGTCATTTATTCCTCACTATATACAAGCGTTTTTGCGCGTTATTTTCGCGTTATTTCCGTTGGGGGTCATGTTTATGCTGTCCTGCTTACGTGAACCAATTTCTATGTTTATTTTAGCGCGAACCCAACAGCGATTCTCCTGAATTTCATCAGGGTGGGGAAGGGAGGAGGAGGGGGGGTGCAATGTATAGATCGCGCTGGTGATTGGCTACCACGCTGTCTGTCCCTGATCGCTTATTGGCTGACTGCATATCTCTGTGTATACAATAATTTGGTCATGTTCCTTGTAAATATTAATTCCTTTCGCTCATTAGTTGTCTTAATTATGACACAAAGCCGTGATTAGTTGTTCCCTGTAATCTATACTTAATTCCTAATTGTCATTGGTAAATAAAATGGGCTCCACTAAACGCTCATTGGCCATATCATAATCAAATATATTCCTGGCAGCTGATTGGTCCAGGTCGGTGAAACTACCTGTAAACAGTGATGAAATATACAGGTGTGTAAGATGGTATATACAGTACACATGAACGTTTCCTTTATGTAGTGTCCTGTATACATACACGTGATTATATATATACAAGAAGATTCTTATTCACACGCACATCAGTGTACCTACACGCTCTGACGTGCACACACACACACAGGGCCTCAAGAGTGATGTACACACACACACACACATATAGTCACACTGCATTCACAAACACGCACACAGAATTTCACTCTCTCTGCACAAGCAAAAATATAGGCGCGCGCACGCACCACACACACACACACACACACACACACACACACACACACACACACACACACACACACACACACACACACACACACACACACACACACACACATATTAACACCGGCAAACATTTATCCATTACTCACACATACTCACAAACAACACACACACACACACACACACACACACACACACACACACACACACACACACAAACACTCCGAGCTCCTACAAACAAACCAAGACTAAATGAGCCAATCAGCTGCCGGGATTAGCTGCCAGGCTCTGAATGGCTGTCTCGGGGGCCGCCACTACACCACGGGAACCAATAAGCTGGCAGACTGAAGGTCGCTGAACAGCTGTCTCAGGGAAACGGACCAATCACGAAGGGAAGTTGTCTGAGGGACTTTGGTCTTTGTCGTCACGTGTCTTAAAGGTCATTTGCCAACTTCTTCAAGACATGAGCTATATATATTAAACTTTGATCCATCTGGTATCCTGCCATAGAGGTTAGTTTCTCGGGTTCTCGTACGGATGGGGACTTGAGGGGCGAGTTTATAAGACCTGTATGTAATTTTGACCTCTTTTGTCTCATATCATAAGGTTTATTTTCTTCCATGAAAAACATAAAAGGGGCCTAAGAACATCTGGATATTACACAATTTTGAGCCTTTTTGTCTCTGATGATAGAGTTTAGTTCCTCACACGCCTTTACTGTCTCCTCTACACAAATTTCACCCCTATTGTCTCGTGGCCTAAAGCTTATTCTCCCTCTGAAGACACAAGTGGACCGTAACTCACTCATACCGCACACAACTTTGACCTTCTTTACCTCATGGCTGAAGGGTCATAGTCCTACGTGGCCAAAAATAGTCGCAATGAAGCAGCTTTGACCCCTATGTTGCCGCACTGAAGGGCTTATTTTTAGTTGACCTTTCTATACCCTTACCAAAGAGGTCATCCTACTATAGACCCGAGAATAATAGTAGCGAGCAACTCTAACCTTAACTGACCCCTAACATACAAGTGAAAATCCCGTATATACCAAAGAATACCCAAAGTTACGACTCTCACCTCTATTAACTCCTGGCATAAAGGTGAAAAATCCCTTATATACCTAAGAATACACCTAAGTTACGACTCTGACCTTAACTGACCCTACCATAGAGGTGAGAATCCCGTACACCTTTAAGAATAAATCGAACGTACGACTTTCACCTCTATTAACCTGTATCATAGAGGTGAAATTCCCACTTATAGAAGAAAAAAAGAGAATAATCGGCGTCTTCTTCTTCCCCATTACTCCTTTCTTCTCCCTCTCCCCCCCTCCCCCCCCTCCCCCTGTTATGGCCGTGAGCTATATAATTTACAGATTAATGTCAGCGCTGTGAATTTACCTGTCATTACGGAGGCCCTTGACCGCCCGCCCTGCCCACCTTGCTTCTGTTTACCTGTCCGAGTTATATAGTGTTACCTGTAGGAGTTATATAGTGTTACCTGTAGGAGTTATATAGTGTTACCTGTAGGAGTTATATAGTGTTACCTGTAGGAGTTATATAGTGTTACCTGTAGGAGTTATATAGTGTTACCTGTAGGAGTTATATAGTGTTACCTGTAGGAGTTATATAGTGTTACCTGTAGGAGTTATATAGTGTTACCTGTAGGAGTTATATAGTGTTACCTGTAGGAGTTATATAGTGTTACCTGTAGGAGTTATATAGTGTTACCTGTAGGAGTTATATAGTGTTACCTGTAGGAGTTATATAGCGTTACCTGTAGGAGTTATATAGTGTTACCTGTAGGAGTTATATAGCCATCGTGTCATTATATATTTGTACATATATAAGCTATAGGCGTTCAATATAATATGGAATGCTTACATGTATGTATGTATGTATGTATGTATGTATGTATGTATGTGTGTATGTATGTATGTATGTATGAAGGAAAAACAAGCTTAGTATGAAGGTATGTATGCGTGTATGTATGTAAGTACGTATATATGTGTATATTTGGCCTTCAGAACTGCGTGGAAAATACAGTTTGAGAATTAAACTCCTAAAGTACGAGCGATGATATTTAACATATCCTGTATATAAACCCACAAACCCTCCCTCTCTCCATCCCTCCCTCTCTCCGTCCCTCCCTCTCTCCATCCCTCCCTCCCTCCCTCCCTCCCTCCACAAAACACGACCACCAACTAAATAATAATACAAATAAAATATCCATAATCCATACCTAAAAAAATAACAACAACAACAACTCATTGACCTGTTACATAAATTGAAAAATGCAAAAAATAAATAAAATAAAATAAATAAATAAATCACGTTTTTTATTTGTATTTATTTTTTTTAATAAATTCTCAACTGCAACATTTGAGGGTTGAATATTACACAGGAACGTTTATTTTTGTTGCATCAGAACGTGTCGGGTCTCATCCAGTTTACAATTTACAACAAAAAAATATATTTACAAAACAAAAATTTAAACATATACTGTATGTAAAAAAAAATGTTAACGTTGGTTGTCGGTTTTATCATCACAAAATATTCCATTTATTTATGCCAAGGTTTTTTTTATTTGATATTTTGTGTTGAATCTATGAATGTGTGTGTGTGTGTGTGTGTGTGTGTGTGTGTGTGTGTGTGTGTGTGTGTGTATGTGTGTGTGTGTGTGTGTGTGTGTGTGTGTGTGTGTTTCACGTGTTCCCATACAGCCTCTTCATTCCCCACCCTCTCTCTCTCTCTCTGCCCCCTACCCTCCTCTCTCTCTCTCTCTCTCTCTCTCTCTCTCTCATTCCCTCACCCTCCTCTTCTCTCTCTCTCTCATTCCTACCCTCCCTCTCTTCTCTCTCTCTCATTCCCTTACTCCCTCCTCTCTTCTCTCTCATTCCCTACCCTCCTCTATCTCATTCCCCACCCCTCCTCTCTCTCTTCTCTCTCTCATTCCCTACCCTCCTCTCTCTCTCTCTCTCATACATGGCGTCACCTCGGCTTGAGCTTTTTAATTAAAAAACGAGGGAAGGTGAAACTGGACAAAGTGAGTCTAGCACAGTGCCAGCCCCAGCAGGGCCACCTGTGTGTGTGTGGCTACCTGTGTGTGTGTGTGTGGGCCACTGTGTGTGTGTGTGTGTACACCTGTGTGTGTGTGTGTGGGGGGGCCACTGTGTGTGTGTGTGTGTACACCTGTGTGTGTGTGTGTGTGGGGCTACCTGTGTGTGTGTGTGTGTGTGTGTGTGTGTGTGTGTGTGTGTGTGTGTGTGTGTGTGTGTGTGTGTGTGTGTGTGTGTGTGTGTTTTGTCTGTCCTTTCAGAGTGACTATCTTTTCATACATCTATCTGTCTATATATCGTTGTCTATCTATTTATCTATTTATCTATCTCACACACACACACACACACACACACACACACACACACACACACACACACACACACACACACACACACTGATAAAACAGACAGATACAGACAGAGACAGACAAACTCTTTGACAGGTAAATACAACAACACAATATGCCGGGGAATAAATCGGCCGGTCTACTGCAATACTTTTCCTATCAGCGCCACAATTGGTCATCAGATATGTGACAAAGACACCGATTGGTTGTCGCTAGCCAATCAGCGCCACTATATCGTGTGTCCAGCTGCTCGAGAATAGAGAGAGAGAGAGAGAGAGAGAGAGAGAGAGAGAGGTAGGTTGATGTGTGAACTACTTACTGTACTGTATATATCTTTATGTTTAGTTTGATGTTTGAGATAAATAGATAACTAGATAGATAGATAGATAGATAGATAGTGTATATTTTTTGTGTTTGATCTATGAAAGTAATTGTAACTAAGCTTGTTGTGATCTCTCTCTCTCTCTCTCTCTCTCTCTCTCTCATAGGGACAACATGAGGGTTCACCACAACACAGATTCATGACCCCACCTGACCTAAGTCGATATACTCTTGCACCCCTCCCCATTGGGGAACTCCCCAGATTAGTGAGGGGGGGAGGGAGGAGGGGAGGAGGGCGTGGTCATTAGAGGGTAAAAAGAGAGATGGAGAAAGAAAACAGGGAACATGGCTTAAGGGGTAGGGGAGGTGGGAGGAGGAGGGGAGGGAGGGAGGGAGGGGGGGAGGGGGAGGGAGGGGAGGGAGAGGGGGGGGAGAAGGTAGGTGGTCATAGAGAGAATAATGATGAAAAACGTACTCAATGTGTGTGTGTGTGTGTGTGTGTGTGTGTGTGTGTGTGTGTGTGTGTGTGTGTGTGTGTGTGTGTGTGTGTAAAGCAAAATTGATTACTTTTATAAAGGTAATGGATCTTATATTATACAGTATATATAATACAAACTACACCTCAACCCCCCCCCACACACACAAAAATATAATAATTCCTCTTGTGTTAACGTAAACCGGGAGACGAACAAACACACAAATTCACTTTAAAAACAAAATTAAAATAAAAAAAATCGCTTTCAGAAAATGGCGCCACAAATCAGCCCCAAGAAACACCGACCAATAAATTATTTTTAACCAGGAATACAGTAAGTCCGTAACAGAGAAACATTGTTACTGTGACGCTGTGCAGTGAAGTGTATTCTACTGTGACGCTGTGCAGTGAAGTGTACTCCACTGTGACGCTGTGCAGTGAAGTGTATTCTACTGTGACGCTGTGCAGTGAAGTGTACTCCACTGTGACGCTGTGCAGTGAAGTGTATTCTACTGTGACGCTGTGCAGTGAAGTGTATTCTACTGTGACGCTGTGCAGTGAAGTATATTCTACTGTGACGCTGTGCAGTGAAGTGTATTCTACTGTGACGCTGTGCAGTGAAGTGTATTCTACTGTGACGCTGTGCAGTGAAGTATATCTTACTGTGACGCTGTGCAGTGAAGTGTATTCCACTGTGACGCTGTGCAGTGAAGTATATTCCACTGTGAGGCTGTGCAGTGAAGTATATTCTCATCAGACGCTGTGCAGTGAAGTATTCTACTGTGACGCTGTGCAGTGAAGGTATTCTACTGTGACGCTGTACAGTGAAGTATATTCTACTGTGACGCGCAGTGAAGTGTATTCCACTGTGACGCTGTGCAGTGAAGTGTATTCTACTGTGACGCTGTGCAGTGAAGTATATTCACTGTGACGCTGTGCAGGAAGGTATTCCATCAGACGCTGTGCAGTGAAGGTATTCATGAGACGCTGTGCAGTGAAGTATATTCTCACTGTGACGCTGTGCAGTGAAGTGTATTCTATCTGGACGCTGTGCAGTGAAGCATATCTTCACTGTGACGCTGTGCAGTGAAGTGTATTCTCATGTGACGCTGTGCAGTGAAGTATATTCTACTGTGACGCTGTGCAGTGAAGTATATTCCAGACGCTGTGCAGTGAAGTATTCACTGTGACGCTGTGCAGTGAAGTGTATTCCACTGTGACGCTGTGCAGTGAAGTGTATTCTACTGTGACGCTGTGCAGTGAAGATATTCTACTGTGACGCTGTGCAGTGAAGTGTATCCACTGTGACGCTGTGCAGTGAAGTGTATTCACTGTGACGCGCAGTGAAGTATATTCTACTGTGACGCTGTGCAGTGAAGTGTATTCTACGTGACGCTGTACAGAAGTATATTTACTGTGACGCTGTGCAGTGAAGTGTATTCCACTGTGACGCTGTGCAGTGAAGTATATTCTACCGTGACGCTGTGCAGTGAAGTGTATTCCACTGTGACGCTGTGCAGTGAAGTGTATTCCACTGTGACGCTGTGCAGTGAAGTGTATTCTACTGTGACGCTGTGCAGTGAAGTATATTCTACTGTGACGCTGTGCAGTGAAGTGTATCTTCATCAGACGCTGTGTGAAGTGTATTTATGACGCTGTCAGTGAAGTGTACTCCATTGTGACGCTGTGCAGTGAAGTCATCAGACGCTGTGCAGTGAAGTGTATTCTACTGTGACGCTGTACAGTGAAGGCATATTCATCGGACGCTGCAGTGAAGTGTATTCCACTGTGACGCTGTGCAGTGAAGTGTACTCTACTGTGACGCTGTGCAGTGAAGATATTCTACTGTGACGCTGTGCAGTGAAGTGTATTCTACTGTGACGCTGTGCAGTGAAGTGTATTCTACTGTGACGCTGTACAGTGAAGTACCATTGTGACGCTGTGCAGTGAAGTGTACTCCAGACGCTGTGCAGTGAAGTGTACTCACTGTGACGCTGTGCAGTGAAGTATACTCCACTGTGACGCTGTGCAGTGAAGTATACTCCACTGTGACGCTGTGCAGTGAAGTATACTCCACTGTGACGCTGTGCAATAAGGTCCTTGACAACATGGGTGATCGCTTACTATATTCCTGATAAATGTAACACACAAATTCTTAATGTACAAAGGTGAGTGAGGTGGAGCAGGAGGTGGAGGAGGAGGAAGGAGGTGAGGGGAGGAGGGTAGGAGGTGAGGAGTGAGGGTAGGGAGGAGGAGGGAGGAAGGAGGTGAGGAGGAGGGTAGGGAGGTGGGGAGGGGAGGAGGGGGAGGTGGGAGGGGAGGGTAGGAGGTGGAGGGGAGGGGGGGAGGTGAGGGAGGAGGGGGAGGTGAGGAGGGAGGAGGTGAGGAGGAGGGAGGGAGGAGTGAGGGAGGTGGAGGGAGGAGGGTAGGGAGGTGAGGAGGAGGGTGGTGAGGAGTGAGGGGTAGGAGGTGGAGGGAGGGTAGGAGGTAGGGGAGGAGGGTAGGGGAGGTGAGGAGGAGGTAGGAGGTGGGAGGAGGGGAATGGGGAGGGGAGGGAGGGGAGGGAGGGGAGAGGGTAGGGAGGGGTAGGAGGTGAGGGAGGAGAGGTGAGGGAGGGAGGAAGGAGGTGAGGGGAGGAGGTGGGGAGGTGAGGAGGAGGGGGAGGAGGAGGGTAGGGGAGGTGGGGAGGGAGGTGAGGGGAAGGAGGTGAGGAGGAGGGTGGGGAGGAGGGAGGAGGGGTATGAGGTGAGGGGAGGAGGGAAGGAGGGAGGGAGGAGGGTAGGAGGTGAGGAGGAGGGTAGGGAGGGGGGAGGAGGAGGGTAGGAGGGGAGGAGGTGAGGGGAAGTGAGGAGGAGGGGTAGGGAGGTGAGGAGTGAGGGAATGAGGTGAGGAGTGAGGTGGGAGGTGGGGAGGAGGGAGGGAGGAGGTGAGGGAGGAGGGGTAGGGAGGAGGAGGAGGGTAGGAGGTGGAGGGAGGAGGGTAGGAGGTGGAGGAGTGAGGGTAGGGAGGTGAGGGAGGGGAGAGGTGGGAGTGGGTGGGAGGGGAGAGGAGGGGAAGGAGGTGAGGAGGAGGGCAGGAGGTGAGGAGGAGGAGGAGGTGAGGAGGAGGGTAGGAGGAGGAGTGAGGGTAGGAGGTGAGGGTGAGGGTAGGAGTGAAGAGTGAGGAGACAGGCAGGTGAGGGAAAGGGAGGAGGAGGAGGTAAGGGAGGTCATCTGTTTGACCTATATATCAATAGTCGAGAATTTAATTTGCTGCTCTCTTTTCTCTCTCTCAAATATATTCGACTCGTACCAGACTTACTGAGTGTTAATATTACCCTTTCTGTCTCTGTCTGTCTATCTGTCTATCTGTTTGTCAGTCTTTTCTGTCTCTCATTTTATCGGGTCATTGTTTATTTGTGGCATCCAACCGCTAAGAGAGAGAGAGAGAGAGAGAGAGAGAGAGAGAATACATTATCCCCCATCTCTCCTTTTACTAAATAATCTCCCCTCTACTAGTTACGCTCTCTCCTGTTCCTCCTCCCCTCTTTCCACCCTCTACCCCTTTTATCACCCCTCCACACAAACCATAAGCACTGGTCCCCAAAGGCTGAAAGGCGAGGGGTAGTAGAGGGGTGAGGACAAGAGGGGGTGAGGGACAAGAGGGGGGTGAGGGACAAGGGGGGGTGAGCAAGAGAGAGAGTTGGAGTTGAAGGGAGGGGAAGAAGGGGAGGAAGGGGAAGTGGAGGGTTGAAACAAGAGGGAAGGGGATGTAGGGAGGGAAGGGAAGGAATAAGGGAGAGGGAAAGGGGGGTGGAGGATGGAGGGAGAAGGTGGAGACGAAAAGGAAGAAAAGGTGGATGATAACAGTAATAATATACTGTAGTTTCTTGAATTACTAATGTATGAAAAACACTACTTCTACTACTACTACTACTATTACTACTACTATTACTACTACTACTATTACTACTACTACTACTACTATTACTACTATTACTACTACTACTACTACTTTTTTTTCTAATACGTGGCCTCCAGCCTTCCCCAATAGCCACACCTTCGTCACCATTTTATTACCTTACTACTAATTATAAAAAAAAAAAAAAAAAAAATATGTAATAATAATAATAATAATAATAAAGCTCAGACACTTTTCTATGACGATGTGATACCCAACACAAGTTTTCTTTAATTCACACACACACACACACACACACACACACACACACACACACCAAACAATCTACTACCTCCCCACCACCAGCACCCACATCCCCTCCCTTCTCCAACATCCTTTGTCAGCTATGGGGGGACGCAGAGAAGCTAATGGTCAGAGACGACGCACACTAATGGGCTACTAATGGGATATTGAGTTAAAGAGAATCGAGACTAGGGAAGCAGACACCACCCCTTTTAAAACAGACCCACCTCCCCTTCCCTGCCCCTTAGAAGCAACACCCACCCCTCCCCTTCCCTTCTTTTCCCTCCTCTTAGAAATAACTCCAACTTCCCCCTCCTCCCTGCCCCCCTTAGAAATAACACCCCACCTCCCCCCACCCTTTTAGGACACAACTATAATACAACTGTTACAACTACTGTTATTTTCTTAATGGCCTACAACTACAACTATTACTACTACTACAACAACAACAACAACAACTACTACTACAACAACAACAACTACTACTACTACTACTACTACTACTACTACTAATAATAATAATAATAATAATAATAATAATAATAATAATAATAATATCCACTTGAAACAAACATCACAGTGACAGTACTTATAGACTGAGGGGAGGAGGGGAGAAAGAGGGAGATATATTGTCTACCCAAATCCTTTTCCTCCCCTTTCCCCCATGACGGCCCAGTGACGTCAATGGGTTTTTATAGCTGACGTCACTCATGTTTATCTGTGACGTCACTCATGTTTTTCCCATGATGTCTCTCTTGTTTACCAGTCATTATTCCGCTGTCTGGGTTCGTGTGTGTGTGTGTGTGTGTGTGTGTGTGTGTGTGTGTGTGTGTGTGTGTGTACAGATATGTATGCCCTTGCTTACAACCTCGAGCGTTACTGCAACGTTGCGTGCGTCTAGAGGATACAGGAGTGTTCTTGCTTGCGTGCAGGAGATGTTTGCGTGCGTGTAGAAGCTCCATAAGTGTGTTTCCGTGTGTGTAAAGGTTGCATGCGTGTGCTTACGTGCTTGTAGGAGTTACAGGAGTGTGTTTGCGTGCCTGTAAAGACTGCAGGAGTTTGCTTGCGTGCATGTAAAGAGTGTATGTGTGTTTGTGAGCTTATATGTGTTTGATTTCCCGTTTCATGGTCGTGTGTGAGCTGCGTGCGTCTGTGTTCTTGCTAAGGGCTACGATTGCGTGCGTGTGCGTGGGGCATCAACTGCACCAGTAGGACACCTTGAAGGGATAGACAGAAAAGGGGGGGGGAGAGGGAGGAGGTTGAGGGGGTGGGGTCAAACTGATTGCAATATCGTGTTGGGTCGATGAGGCAACACATAACGTGATGGTGTGTGATGTGTGTGTGTGTGTGTGTGTGTGTGTGTGTGTGTGTGTGTGTGTGTGTGTGTGTGTGTGATAAAATATAAACCCTACATAATATTAAATGCTTATATGATAAATAACAAGGTTCCAATATTTTCTTTCTATTATATATACATTTATAAATATATACATATATTGTTATTTGTGTACATATTTTCCCGAGTGTAATAACTAACATGATCTAACATGTTTATTCGTTCATGGTAAATAACATCATTTATTCCACCTTTTTATCACGTCAACCTCGTCTACACAACATTCATTTCTCTCCTTCTTTCTTCCACCAACATTAACAGCATTAAACATCACACAAAACACATCACAGGTTAAGTACATGACATATTAGATAATGTTACCTGGTGATTACAATTTGGTCAGGGTGGTTGTGACATATACAGTACAGTACAGAGTTTTAAAGCGGTCTCAACATTACTCTACCAACGTCATATTATTGGTCTAATATATCAACAAGGTCGTGGTTTAAATAGAGGATATAACACAGCATAATAGAGTTCCTAGTTGAAATTGTTAACATAGTGATGAATAATAGTTATGGTTAAAATAGGAGAAATATTACAGTTGTCGTAGTTGAAATTGGATATATAATACAAAATAATAGAGAATACAGTATAAATAGACGATAAATTACATAATATAGCAAGTGGACAAAACTCAGTCATATAATATTACAAACCCATTAGAATCTTTCAGTAATATTTCTACACATGTAACACGATAATAAAAATATAGCATTTATTAGAGGATATATACCGCCGTCATATATTAAATAGAGGATATATTAAAGTCAATAGGTTAGTTTAGGTTAGGTTAGGTTAGGTGTGTGTGTGTGTGTGTGTGTGTGTGTGTGTGTGTGTGTGTGTGTGTGTGTGTGTGTTTTGTTTGAATTTACATGTGTAATATAACACTCTTTTAAAACGTCTCTAATATGTCACTACACATATTATGCTATATATTTTAAGACTGGTGACGTATTATATTATATTATTTTGGTTTTAAGCCGTGACATAAGATAAATTATAATACATTCTGATTACGTTATATTATGATACATCACATTACATTTACATTCTGATATATTAAGTACATTCTGATATATTAAGTACATTCTGATATATTAAGTACATTCTGATATATTAAGTACATTCTGATATATTAAGTACATTCTGATATATTAAGTACATTCTGATATATTAAGTACATTCTGATATATTAAGTACGATATTACATTCTGATATATTATGTACATTCTGATATTAAGTAATTCTGATATATTAAGTAAATTCTGATATATTAAGTACATTCTGATATATTATACATTCTGATATATTAAGTACATTCTGATATATTATTAAGTACATTCTGATATATTAAGATATATTAAGTACATTCTGATATAGTAAGATACATTCTGATATATTAAGTACATTCTGATATATTAAGTACATTCTGATATATTAAGTACATTCTGATATATTAAGTACATTCTGATATATTAAGTACATTCTGATATATTAAGTACATTCTGATATATTAAGTACATTCTGATATATTAAATACATTCCTTCTCGTCCACAACTCAACCAGATACTCTTTTTAAAATGGCAACTCGAGGAACTGTGTGGTGTATATCTCTCTCTTGTGTACTCACTAAGGACGAAATTACACCCAAACACGCTATATTTTCCTCCTTACTGTCACGTTTATTATACAACCAGGGAACGTAGGCCACTTTGGACAGTTATGTGAGTAACAGTTTATGGTCAAACACTTTTATAATATTATTTTTTTCTCTCTCAATATGGCGGAGCTTTGTTTACCTCTGCAGAGTTGCCTTGTCGGTGATAATCCCATAAGCGTTTAAAATCGTATTTATTTTAGTCGTATTAAGATATTTTATTATAAATTTGGTTTAGTATTGTTCATCTTTAAATCTTGTTTATTATCTGTTATGCTTTTATGTGTATATTCTTTAAAATAGTGAAAAAAATAACAATAACATGAGTCAAGGGTTGGTGGTATCTAGCAACTTTGGGGGCTGACGAGGTTTCCGAACTGGTGAAGGAAGACCAGAGAGGCTACACGCGATTCCTTCCCCTCCCTCCTCCTTCTCTCCCCCCCCTTCCCCTCCCTCCTCCTTCTCTCCCTCCTTTTCTACTCCTCTTCCATTCCTTCTTTTCCTCCCACATAATAGGAACAAGAAAAGAATTGCATCAGTCAACCGGTTACCTCTTAACACAGAGACAAACAGGTGTTATCAGGTTAGATTAGGTTAGATTAGGTTAGGTTAGATTAGGTTAGGTTAGGTTAGGTGGGGTGAGGTTAGGTTAGATTAGGTTAGGTTAGGTTAGGTTAGGTTAGGTGGGGTGAGGTTAGGTTATGCTTCAAGTTAAGGTAGTTTTTAAGTTGGGTTAGCTTTGGTTACATTAGTTTTGGAAAAATTTAGTTAGGTTAGGTTATTTTAGATCCGCTTTGCGTATCTTATATTTGAATTAGTTGACTCGTATAAACTGCCCTTGGTGGTGACGGAGGCATAGTGAAGATAATTCCCTCATAAATGGTGATGGTGAACTATAAACAGAGTCATCTAAAAAAACCCACACACACACACTACTTAACAATACAACCATTTAATATCTGGGGTATTCATTTTCCATCACCCTGTATATACCAACAGAGTGTCCTAGAATATTACGTCCGTGTGTCTGTATGTTAGTGTTCATATAACCACAACTCAGGCATAGTATTGGACACACCTTCTGCCAGTACAGTAGCGTGTGGAGGAGGTGACGGTAAATAGTTCTTTGGTGATTATGCAGGAAGTGTTATATTGCAGTAAATCATTTGTTATTATTATTATTATTTGAGAATGACCCTTAATAGTGTTTTCTTTCTCTATTCTATTCTCCTTCTATCTTTTTTATGTCTGTGTCCATCTCTTCTCTTTATTTCTTTCTTTTCTTTCTTTCTCACACAGAGCAAAACAAACAAGAATCAATTTCCCTCCCTCCCTCCCTCCCTCCCTCCCTCCCTACCTCCGTCCCTCACTCACTTCTATACCAATGAAAACGCAGCTCTCGGTTTTCCCCACCAATGGAATCACAGCTCTTGCCTCTCCTCCAATGAAATCGCACTTGGAGCTTTCACGCTTAAGCTCACCCAGGCCTGAGCTCACCAAATTAAGCTCTCCAATCCCGGGGAGATTGGAGAGAGAGCCCACGTCGACGAGTAATTTCCAATCACCAATTTCCCTTCATGAAGTCTGAAATCCTAGAAGCTCGAGCCTATAGAAATTATCACAGCAGCGATTGGCTTCAGCGGATTAGGCCATTCAACCCGAGGGAAGCGAAGGGATTAGGTGCGATTGGGAGGGAGGGAGGGAGAATGGGGGGGGTGGAGGGAAGGGATGATGGTGAGGGGTAGGAGCCAGTTGATTAGATAGATGGAGTGAGAGGGGAAGGGTGTTTGTGGTGGTGTTCGGAGAGAGTTAATTATGAATTTCATTTTAGACGACAAAACGAATTTATTATTACTTTCAATATTTTATTTGTCTTTTTGATTGTTTATGTACGTGTGTGTGTGTGTGTGTGTGTGTGTGTGTGTGTGTGTGTGTGTGTGTGTGTGTGTGTGTGTGTGTACTTAATATCTGCATATCTATGTGTATATACCTGTATACTAATGTGTACATATGTAAATGTTGTGTTTATGTAATGTGTGTGTGTGTGTGTGTGTGTGCACAAACGACTCTACAAACATACAGACATACATACATCTAGTCACATCCACTCAATAGACAGACACGCCCAGCACAAACACCTTCAAAGAGAGTGTAACAAACAGACTCACCAACGACAAACAAACACAGCAGAGAGAGCGGGGCTAAAACACAGTAATTACCTCAGTTTTTTTCTGGAATAGTCGTCACCAGACCACGCCCACCTGTCTCTGGGGAGGGGGATAGTGGGAAGGGAGGCAGAGAAGGGGCTTGAAAGTGGTAGGAAGAGGGGGAAAGGGTATGGTTGGAGGTGAGGGGAAAAAGGAAGGGAGGTAGTTGGAGGTGAGGGGAAAAGGAAGGGGAAGGTGGTTTGAGGGGAGAATGATGGAGAGCTGAAGGGAAGAGAAGAGACAGAGAGCCACTGTTTACATAACTCATTTAATATAGCTTACATGACCACTCTATTGATCGAGGTGTGTGTGTGTGTGTAACTGTGTACGTGTGTATCTGTGTACGTTTGCCTGTGTGTCCGTGTCACTATGTGAACGTAGCTGTGTGTACGTGTGTGTGTCGGTACGCCTCGCGTGACGTCATGGCTGACTCAGTGTGTATTCCCTAATGACAAATAAATTGGTAGAGCAAATTTTGTGCTTATTGATTGACGGCGAGAGACCAGATCATTCACTACTGTGTCCTGATGGTGAACCTCTTCTGGAGTAATGATTTATATGTGTGTATGTAGTATATATATATATATATATATATATATATATATATATATAAACACACACACACACACAGGGCGTGGTCACACAGTCTTGTCACAGCAGTAGATTACACAGCAGGTAACATGGGTGGTCACTCAGCCTAAGTTAGCACCTGGACATTGTAGTTGTTGTCTTCTTTACATAATATTCTCTTATATATATATCGTGCTTTTAGTGTGTGTGTGTGTGTGTGTGTGTGTGTGTGTGTGTGTGTGTGTGTGTGTGTGTAACCCGCTTACAGTATACCAACACCTCCCTCATATATAAAACAATACGTAACCCGTATATAACTGCCTCATATATGGCCACCACCAGTGTCCGAACACACACACACGGACTCGCCCCATATTACATCCGGTGGCGTGTGTTCGAAGCGTCTCGCGTGACTTGGTTCGTGCACGTAAAGTTTAATTTGTGTAACGAATGTGTACATATGCCTCATCGTGTCCACACACTTCGTGTGCGTTCGTGTGCGATTAATTTTCTTTGTGTACGCCGCCTTATCTATTGTGTAAAAATAAGTTCTGGTCAAGTCTATGTACGCAGCAAGTATGTGTATGTGGTTTCGTGTATGTATTGATCATGTGCATAAATTCCAATGTACACATCGCCCATGTGCGTGTCAACTATGTGCGTGAATTCCAATGTATACAATGACCATATGCGTAAAATCCCGTGTACATCTACATGTACGTGACCGTGTCCGTACATTTATATTTTCATGTACACAGCGCTCTCGTGTGTGTGTGTGTGTGTGTGTGTGTGTGTGTGTGTGTGTATCTAACATATGCCTAAACATGTGTCTATATTCCCATACTCGCCTATTGACTTTATGCGTAACGTGGCGTGTACGCCGCATGGGTGTGTGTAATGTGTGTCTGTGTGTGTGTGTGTGTGTGTGTGTGTGTGTGTGTGTGTGTGTGTGTGTGCCGCATGGGTGTGTGTGTGTGTGTGTGTGTGTGTGTGTCAGGGGTGATGGTGACGGCAGGTGAGTCCAACACCTTGTGGTTATTACCTCACACACACACACCCACCCTACTCTCTCCTTACACTAACCCCCACACTTCTACCCTCTGCCCTACTCCCCTACTTCGCCTCTTCCCCTACCCTTTCCCATTCCCCCTAACTCCCTTACTTCCACCTATCCCCCCCTTACCCCTCATGTACTCTTCCTCATAAGTGCCCTCCCTTTGCCTTCATTTATCCTCCCCCCTTCCTCCCCAACTCCCATATCTCTTCCCCACCCCAACCCCCAACCTATCCACCCATCCCCCCTTCCACACCCCAGGAGGACCCTATTTTATAATCCCATCCTCCTGTCCCATCCAATACCTCTCTCTCTCTCTCTCCTCTCTCTCTCTCTCTCTCTCTCTCTCTCTCTCTCTCTCTCTCTCTCTCTCTCCTCCTCCTCTATCTCCTTCCATCCCTTCCTCTCCCTCTATCCCTCCCACTCTCCTTCCATCCTTCCCTCTCCCTCCCACCTTCCCTCTCCCTCCCACCCTCTCTCTCTCCCCAGGGGAAAAGGTGTCGCTTCAGGTAATTACTGGCAGCTGTTAGTAGTCAACGGTCGTCAGGTTAGTTAGTCACTGAGTCGTTGGTAGGTCGTGGTTATTAGTGCGTTAAGGTAGTTAATTGAGTGATGGCAGGTCGTGGTTATTAGTGCGTTAAGGTAGGTAGTGAGTAATAGTAGGTCGTGGTTAAAGAGCAATAGTAGGTCGTAGATAATAGCTTATTAGGGTAGTTACTGAATATTATTAGTTAATTGGTAGTTATTAACCTCACCAGCAACACCCACCAGACGGCCATTCTATAACACGAGTAATATGCTGTTGACTCACTGTAATAGTAACTCCATCAGTACTCACCGGCCCAGGTGTGGAGGAGTGGACCTTACCTGAGGAGGAAGAGTGAGAAAAAAACACACGTTAATTTAGTAGTGTAAACGGAATATAGGGCAGCAATAATAATAATAATATGTAATATATATATATATATATATATATATATATATATATATATATATATAAAAATTTACAACAAGTGGGTGAAAATCTCTATATTGTCAAGGATTTAATGCTTAAGTGGAGGGGGAGAGAGAAACGGAGGGAAGGGAGTAGAGGGACGGAGGGAAAGATAACTGGAAGGAAGGGTAGAGGGAAAGATGAATGATAGGAAGGAGGGGATAGAGGGAAGGGAAGATGAAGGAGAGAAGTGTTTGTGAGTGGGTGAGGGAGGGTGGATGGAAGAAGGGAACAGGGAGTGAAGGGAAAAGAGGGAAAGAGAAAGTCAGAAGAGAGGGAAGATAACGAGGGAAAGAGAGGGAGGGAGAAAGGACAGGTAGAAAGTTGGGAGGGGAAAAGGAGGTTATGGAAAGGTAAGGTGGGCGGGAGGAAGGGGAAGGGAGGGGAGGAGGGAGAAGGGAGGGGAGGAGGGAGAAGGGAGGGAGTAGAGGAGAAGGGAGGGAGGATGGGGAGGGAAGGGAAGTGTGGATATGACAGCCCAATTTCCCCACTAATAGGTTAAGCAGGGGCTTTGTGGTGTCAGCGGCGGGATCTCTGCCTGCTCAGGTCTTTTTCTTCTTTCTCTCCATCTCTCAATTCTTTTTTTATCTTTTTTTTCGTTCCTGTTCTTACTTAAAATACCTCCCCCCTCTCTTATACACCTCCCCTCTTCTCCCCTTCCCCCTCTGCTGCTCCCCTGCCTCCCTCCTCTTCTCCTCCCCACCTCCTCTTCTCCCCGCTTCCCCTCTCTTCCTCACTCCACCATCTGTTCCTACTCTCAGGGAAGTGGGTGTTAGCTGTTGATGTTATTATTATCCCACATTAATGGGATATGGTGGTAGTGGTGGCGATAGTGGTAGTAGCAGATGGTGGTAGTGGTGGCGATAGTGGTAGTAGCAGATATGAATTGGTAGTGGTGTGGTGATAGTGGTGGTAGCATTGAATGATGGTGAGTGTGGTTATAATGGCAGCGATGAGTGGTGGTAACCCCAGATGGTGGTAGTGGTGGTGATAGTGGTAGTAACGTGGATAATTGGTAGTGGTGGTGATAGTGGTAGTAACGTGAGATGGTGGTAGTGGTGGTGATAGTAGTAGTAACGTGAATGATGGTAGGTGTGGTATAATAGGTGGTGATAGTGGTAGTATAGCATGAATGGTGGTAGTGGTGGTGATAATTAGGTAGTAACGTGAATAGTGTAGGTAGTGGTGGTGATAGTAGTAAGTAACGTGAATGATGGTAGATTAATGGTATAATGGCAGTGATAGTGGTAAAATAGCAGATAATTGGTAGTGGTGGTGATAGTGGTAGTAACTTGAATGGTGGTAGTGGTGGTGATAGTGGTAGTAACGTGAATGATGGTAGGTGTGGTTATAATGGTGGTGATAGTGGTAGTAACATGAATGGTGGTAGTGGTGGTGGTAGTAACAGGAATGTTGGTAATGATAGTGGTAGTTTAAGCTGCGGGCTAATGTTCATGCGAGACAAAAACTAAATATATTGTAAAAAAATCGTAGTAACTGTTTTAGATAAATATAAAAATATGTGAGGAAGGGGAGGTGAGGGGAGATGATGGAAGGTGAGGGGAGATGATGGGACGTGAGGGGAGATGATGGGACGTGGGGATGGTGATGGGAGGTGAGGGAGATGGGACGTGAGGGGAGATGATGGGAGGTGAGGGGAGATGATGGGACGGTAAGGGAGGTGAGGGAGATGATGGGACGTGAGGGGAGATGATGGGAGGTGAGGGAGATGATGGAAGGTGAGGGAGATGATGGGACGTGAGGGAGATGATGGGACGTGAGGGAGATGATGGGAAGTGAGGAGATGATGGGACGTGAGGAGAGATGATGGGACGTGAGGGGAGATGATGGGACGTGAGGGAGATGATGGGAGGTGAGGTGAGATGATGGGACGTGAGAGGTGAGGGAGATGATGGGACGTGAGAGGTGAGGGAGATGAGGGCGGGTAAGGAGGGGTGAGGGGGAGGAGGCGTACGTCATCTCTGGTCACGACAGGTTAACATAGTACCCATAACACCTGTCTCTCACACCTGTAGTGTTAATTAAGACTTTTTACCTCCTGAAGATTAATTGAACGTTAATGAAGCCCAAGATAAGATGATGAAGATGCGGCAGCATGCACGCCTGCCCTTATTTCATTTGATTTTAGGAATTTTGTGCATAGAATTGCACAGCCTTGTATTATTATTATTATTATTATTATTATTATTATTACTGGAGAGGGAAGAAAATGAGGTTGGAATCTTTGAGACCCGCCACCTGGTTATGACAGTGTTGATGGCTTAGGGTGACTCTTCACACACACACATACACATTTGGCTGAGCCTGGCGGAGGAGGTGCGAGGCTATTGGCTGAGAAAGGTGACGAGGTGGAGGCGAAGCGATGCTATTGGCTGAGAGGAGTGACGAGGGGGTGGTTATGGAGATGACAGTCCAATTTGTACCCGTGACGTGCCAGCTACGCTCCCACTACCTTCCATCTCCTACCTCTATCCCTCACCCCATCCCTGACTATCCTCCCTCTCCTCATCCCCATCCCGACCTACCGGCCGACCTCTCAGGAGCATTCTCTCTCTCTCTCTCTCTCTCTCTCTCTCCTCTCTCTCTCTCTCTCTCTCTCTCTCTCTCTCTCTCTCTCTCTCTTGTTTTGATTTGGTGCATTGTTTTATCTTTGTCATCATGAGAGCTAATGAAGATAAAGTTTTGTTTATATGTAACGTATGCATGAGCTCACACACACACACACACACACACACACACACACACACACACACACACACACACACACACACACAGAGGATTATTATGACGTGTATAAATCACATATCACAATCAGTCACACAATCATTATCTGATAACACAACATGACAGCTGATATATACCTGGTTAATACCTGTGTAATTGGAACCTTTGTAATTACTGTTTATTATCACTAATAAATCTGATAAATGTAATAAAATCCCCCAAAAGAATCAGGGTTTATAAAATTTTAGATGTAGCATAATTTTTTTTTGTTTTATAACGCAAAAAATTCAAGCGCGTGGGATGAAAAATAAGTAGGGCAGTCCACCATATTTTAGTTCTTGCTGGTAATATATATATTTTTTTACTTTAGTTCACGATAAACCACAGAAAACGAGGTTAATACACAGGGTTAACTACGGTAAAGCATCATGATTTAATTTAATATGTATAGAGTATTAATTCATACTTTACATGCACATACATATATAAATATTTACCCCAGGATAACATTATAAATATTAGTATCACTTAAATCCAATGTGGTCACGCAATCACGCCTCTCCCTCACACCATCTTAACTACCCTGTGTTGGCAATTACCTCATAAAGCAGACAGACACACAGACATACCAGACAGACATACCGGACAGACACACAGACATACAGACATAGACACAGACACACAAAGACGGGATACAACAGACCTATACCACTCCACTAGTGCGTGACCTTCGCTAATCTGGTGATAGTTTGAAGAAAAAGCTGGTAATTATGGAAGATGGAGAGAGATGAAGAGAAAATAGTGATGATGATGGAGGAAGAGGAGGAGGTGAGGGAGAGTGGCGGCCGATAGTGATGGTGATGGGACGGATAATGATGATGGAAAAGGGAGGAAATGGGAACAAGAGATAAGAAGTTTTAAGGAGAAAGAGGTAGGCTAAATGGAGAGAGAGAGAGAGAGAGAGAGAGAGAGAGAGAGAGATCTTTTTACACGCGTTAGCCATCAAGTCTTAGCGAATGAAAGAAAGCGGAGAAATGGCCAACAGACGTTTAAGGGGTAACCAAGGTAGAAAATTATCCCCGTAGTATTTGTCGCAATGCCTCCTCGCTCATACCTGACAGCCTGTTAACTATAATTTACTTTTTTTTTCATGATTTTTTTTTAATATTTCCTGATCTATTTCTCTAGATAAATAAGAGACTTTGCAAATTGGATACAAGAAAAACCCATATTCCGTGCAGTTCACCAATGAATGATCGTCCGCCCACATATCGGAAATATTGTCAGAGAAATCTATCGCACAGAATTTTGGTGTCAATGAAATAAATATATCCTTGTATATTTTACGAGAAAAAGTCGATATGATCTTAATAATGCACGCTGGTCCTCGGCAATACTTGGGTACTGTGACCATATTGATATACCTGCTTCTGTACTTGTTAGTGTACTTGTAATTATTATCGGTGTATCAGTATTTACATCTTTACCTGTACTTGTTAATGTGCTTGTACTTAGAGCTGTACTTATATCTTAACCATAGACCTTCTACATTTACTCTCGAATTAATATAAAATTGAGTAAAAATATATGAAACTCGTCTGTTCGTGTCTCAAGGTATTATTACGATTACAGCATCAAATTAGCAGAACAATTTAAGAACTCTATAAATCCCACTTCCTTTTGTAACTTGTCAATCACATATATAGCTTCGTGTTAGGAGACTTTTTACTCTGTGTCTCCATAATTCTAGTAAACCACAGACGGTACTGTTTATAATCTCCGTGGAAATAAAATAACAACGCGTCTTCACTTCTATTCATCGCGAGTGAATGAATCCGGATCAAAAACCGTACCACATCACGCGACATACCAGAGTCCTGTTTATTGGCCCACAGCTGTCACACGCACACACACACACACACACACACACACACACACACACACACACACATACATACATACATACATACTGTAAAATTAAACGAAACAAAGAGCGAAATACGATATGATTATAATTTATTTTCGGTAATAATTACTTGAGGGACAGTACCGGCGGAGGTAATTATAGACCAACGGGGTATGATGGAGGAGAGAAGTGAGGGGGAAGAAGGGGGTGACCTGTATATATAACCATAATCGAGCAGGAGGAGGAAAATAGTAGGAAGAGGGGGCGGGGGCAGAAGTGGAGACAGGGTGGGAGGGGAAGAAGCAGGTACTAGGGGAGAGGTTGGGTATGATTGGGGAGGTAAAGGGGGAGAGAGGGAGAGGGAGGATCTTATCCATAATCGAGCAAGGGGGGAGTAAGGGTGAGAAGATATAGGTACAGTGGAGAGAAGTTAAGGGGGAGGGTGTGGAGGGTATGGGAGGAAGGCTTTTAGGTAGGAGGGAGTAGAAGGAAGGGTTAGATGGTGTAGGAGGGATAAGGGAGGAAGGTAATGTAGAGGAGGGGGTTAAGGAGATGGGGTTAGGAGGAGGGTTAATGAGGCAGGGGTGTTGATTTGTAGGTAGCAGCTACACCTCTATCACTCGATATACACCTCCTCCCCCTCCCCTACACCCCTGGTATGTAACACCTCGAGTCCATGATTGGTACACTAATGCACCTAAGACACTACACATACACCCACGCCAAGGTATACTACACCTAGGGTCCTATATCCACCGTACACACACACACACACACACACACACACACACACACACACAACACACACACACAACGTGTCACTCATTTTAAAAGAGCACTATCGCTATAAATGATGGCTATATGCATACATTAAGTCATTTAATTTCACACTGAATTTATAATTAATTTGGATATTAATATTTCAACACCATCATGAAATATTCACTATCAAATTTTATCTTTATGACTTTATTGAATCCAACAGAGAAATAATGAATATCTGATCATGACAATTTATCATTACACTCATCATCAGTGTGGTCGATTCTTACCCAAATTTATCATTTACTCTATACATGTGAATTATCAGGCTCCTCTTTGGGTGGTAATGTGTGATAAGAACTTTTACTATATTTAGGTATAGTAAATATATGTATATGAGTTAATATATTTATATGGTATGATGGACGGTCTGTGTTTCTTGTTATGTGTGGTATTCTCTCTCTCTCTCTCTCTCTCTCCTCTCTCTCTCTCTCTCCTCTCTCTCTCTCTCTCTCTCTCTCTATGTATTTTATCTATATCTCATGACCACCGAACCATCCATCAATCACCCCACCCCACACACACACACACACACACACACACACACACACAAAACCCCACACACACAAACACACCCCACACAAACACACCCCACACACACAAACACACCCCACACCCCACACATTCAAACACACCTACACAACAAACACACCACACACAAACACACCCCACACACCCCCACACAAACAAACACACCCCACATCCCACACACACACAACACACCCCACATAAACACACCCCCACACACACACAAACACACCTCCACACACAAAAACACACCCCACACATACAAACACACACACACACAAACACACCCCACACACCTCACACACCCCACACCAACACACCCCCACACCCCACAGACCCCCAGACCCTCCCTGATGTATTTCCATATAGATTAACTGTTTTTCGCCAGATGCCGACCAAAGCGCCCAGTCAGCATCCACAGGCGTCCAGTACCGAGGTGAGAATTGCTAGTCAGTTCTGACCTGTTTGTAATTGAACGATCTATCACCCCTTGCTGGGCTAGGGGGGAAAGGGTAGGGGATGGAGAGAGGGATAGACGGGGAAAAGGGGGATTAGTGTGGGGTGATGTTAAGAGGGTAGGGGGGTGTGTGTGTGTGTGTGTGTGTGTGTGTGTGTGTGTGTGAGTGTGTGGGGTGGATTGTGTGTGTGTGTGTGTGTGTGGTGTGTGTGTGTGTGTGTGTGTGTGTGTGAGTGTAAAAGAGGCTTAAAACAGTTTTAGTCATTTTCACCTGGGATACAAAACACATTACAAGATAAAGGTGGTAACATAAAGGCACAAAACATGACTCGATAAGGTCAATCGCGTGACCCGATGAGGTTAATTATTTTACCCGAGAAGGTCAACTGTGTAACTCAATAAAGTCAGTTGTGTGACCCGGTAAAGTTACTTATATGACGTCATAAGGTCAATGGTGTGATCTGATACCGTCGATTGTAGGACCCCGATAAGGTATATTGTGTGACCTGGCAAGGTTAACTGTATGACCGAGAATCTTACCACGGGTAAATTAACTACAACAAACACACACACACATTATTATTATATATATATATATATATATATATATATATATATATATATATATATATATATATATATATATATATATATATATATATATATATATATATATATATATATATATATATAACACCACAGGATCTCATTAAAAACTGTGAGTGTAGATGCTAGCCGACTCGGCCCAACCCTGCCCACCCCACCCACACACCCTCCTCACCCACCCCACACGCCCGTGAGCGCCCTGTGCCCTCCCCACCCCCAGGCACCCCAGGTCATACGAAGATGGCGTGGCGTCCCGATCAATGTACGAGCCGTTGACCCCGCCCTCACCTCCACCCCCTCCCTGCTCCTGGATAACCCCCACACCAGTACGCCGCGTCGATACCCCCGCCCAGTAGCCGTCCCCCACCCTCCGTGTGTCCCCTCTATCCACTACCTACACCACCCACCGCCCACACAACCCCCGCCCACACCTACATCCACCACCCATTCCACCCTCCCATCCCACACGTTTACGGTATCCTCCTGCCCCTTTCTCTCACCCCCCGCCCACCACCCACTCACTACACCCACCCGCCCACCACCCACTCACCACTCTCTAAAGATGACGGCTTGACATCACTACTTTACTTTCTGAGTCTGTCTCGTATGTGTGCCTCTGTCAATTTCTTGCCCGTCTGTATTTCTATTTCCGTCTGTCTATCCCTGTCTATCCGTCCGTCTGTTTATATATTTATCATTGCCTGTCAGTCTAACCCTTTCTATACAGTATGTCTGGCTTCTCGTATGTCAAATTCTAACTCTATCTCTCCTGTCAATTTTCCTCCCCGTCCATCCGTCTATCCCTTGCTAACCTCCCGTCAAGGACTCCCGTTTTCTGTGTCCCAGCGAGTGTGAGGGGAGACATTTTTTTGTTGGCCCTGCATGACAATTTGTCTCAGTCCACTTCCTCGTTTCTTTCCATTTCGTTTTCTCTCTCTCTCTCTCTCTCTCTCTCTCTCTCTCTCTCTCTCTCTCTTCTCTTTTTTTGTTTTTTTTTTTTTTTTTTTTTTTTTCTTTTTCTTTCTTTCTTCACTCTCTTTTATTTACTGCTCTCTCTTCTCTCCTCCTTCTGGCTATTTGTCTCCGTCTTCTTTTCTTCCGTTTTCTCCGTTTCTTTTTCCGCCCACCACATTTTCTCTCCCCAACTACAACCTCCTACTTCCTTTCTCCCTCTCTCTCTCCTCCTACCTCTCCCTCTTCTACCCCCTCCTCTCTTTCCTCCCCCTCCCTCTCTTTCCTCCCCTCCCCTCTCTCTCCCCCCCTCCTCCCTTTCAGTAACCTACTCCATGTCTCTCACCCCAACTCTTCCGCTCCCCACTAATCCTCACCCTCCCTTCCTCCCTCCTCACCTCCCTCTCCCTTCCTCCTTCACACCCTCTCCCTGCCTCCGTCCTTCCCACTACCCCCCCTCCCCTCACCCCCCATCCTCTCATCTTTGGCACTTAGGCATGTTCGTGCCCATCTCTCTCTCTCTCTCTCTCTCTCTCTCTCTCTCTCTCTCTCTCTCTCTCTCTCTGTCTCTCTCTCTCAAATTAACTTCTTGTTTATCTATTATACACTTCTCATTTTTCCTCTGTGTCTGTCTATCTCTTTACACACACACACACACACACACACACACACACACACCACACACACACACACACACACACACTTACTTTTCATTTCCGTTCTCTCTCTCCTTCTCCCTCCTACATTGCCCTCTCTCACCTCTCCTTCCTTCCCTCCCTCCTCCTTCTATCCTCTCTCACACCCCTACTGTCCCATCTAACTCCCCAACCCCCCTCTCTCTCTCTCTCTCTCTCTCTCTTTCTTTCTCTCTACTTTCCTTCTACTCATTTCCTCGCTCCTTACATTCTCTATCTCTCTTCTAACCTTCTTCTTTCTCCCTTCCTTCACTTTCCCTCCCTCCCTCATTTCCACCTACTGTCCCTCCTTTTCTCCTTACTTCCTACTCTCCATCCTCTCTCTTAATCCATGTTACTCTCCCTCCCTCTCCTTCCTCCCTCTTACTCTTCCTTCCACCCTCTTACTCTTCCTTTATCCCTCCTCTCCTCCCTCTTATTCTCCCTCCCTCTTACTCTCTCCTCCCTCATACTCTTCCTCCCTCTTACTCTTCCTCCCTCTTACTAGTCCTTCCTCTTATTCTTCCTCCCTCTCTCTTCCTCCCTCTTACTCTCCTCCCTTTTACTCTCTCTCCATCTTCTCTCCCTCCCTCTTACTCTTCCTCCCTCTTACTCTCCCTCCTCCCTCCTACTCTTCCTCTTCACTCTCCTCCCTCTTACTCTCCTCCTCTTACTCTCCCTCCCTCTTACTCTTCCTCCCTCTTACTAGTCCTTCCTCTTATTCTCCCTCCCTCTTTCTCTTCCTCCCTCTTACTCTCCCTCCCTCCTCTCTTCCTCCTCTTACTCTCCCTCCTATCTCTCCCTCCCTCTTACTCTCCTCCTCTTACTCCTCCTCTTCTTCCTCCTCTTACCTCCTCCCCTCCTTCTCTTCTCTCTTCTCTTCCTCTTATCCTCCCTTCTCCCCTCCTTCTTACTCTTCCTCCCCACCTCTCCCCTCCCCTCCCCCTCCCTCTCTCTCCCCTCCCTCACCTCTCCCCTCATGCTCTCCCTCCTCTTACTCTCCTTCCCTCTTACTCTCCCCTCCCCTCACTCTCCTCTTGCTCTCCCCTCCCTCTTACTCCCCCCTCTCTCCTCCCCTCCCTCCCCTCTCCCTCCCTCTCCTCTCCCTCTTACTCTCCCTCCCTCTTACTCTCCCTCCCCCTCTCTCCTCCTCTTACTCTCCTCCCCTGCTCTCCTCCTTACTCCTCCTCCCTCTCTCCCCTCCTCCTCTTGCTCTCCTCTCTCTCTCCTCTTGCTCTCTCTCCCTCTTACTCTTCCTCCTCTTATCTCTCCTCTCTCTCCTCTTCTCTCCCTCCCTCTTCTCTCCTCCCTCCTCTCTCTCTCCTCTTACTCTCCCTCCCTCTCTCCCTCCCTCCTCTCTCTCCCCTTACTCTCTCCTCCTACCTCTCTCCCTTCTCTCCCTCCTCTTTCTCTCCTCTTACTCTCCCCTCCCTCTTCTCTCCCTCTTACTCCTCCCTCTTACTCTCCTCCCTCTTACTCTCCCTCCCTCTTACTCTCCCCTCCTTCTTACTCTCCCTCCCTCCTACTCTCCCTCCCTCCTACTCTCCTCTTCTCCCTCCCTCTTACTCCCTCCTCCCTACTCTCCTCCCTACTCTCCCTCCCTCTTACTCTCCTCCCTCCCTACTCTCCCTCCCTCTTACTCTCTCCCTCCTTACTCTCCTCCTACTCTCCCTCCTCTTACTCTCCCCTCCCCCTCCTCCTCTTACTCTCCTCCTTACTCTCCTCCTCCTCTCCTCCTCCTACTCCTCCTCCCCCTCTCCTCCTCCTCTCTCCCTCCTCTTACTCTCTCCTCTTCTCTCTCCTCTTACTCTCCTCCCTCTCTCTCCCTCCTCTTACTCCCCTCCTCTTCTCTCCCTCCTCCTACTCTCCTCCCTACTCCCCTCCCCTCTCTCCCCTCCTCTTACTCTCCCTCCCTCCTCTCTCCCCTCCCTCTTACTCTCTCTCCCTCTTCTCTCCCCTCTCTCCTCCCCTCTTACTCTCCCCTCCCCTCTTACTCTCTCCCTCTTACTCTCCCTCCCCTTACTCTCCCTCCCTACTCTCCCCTCCCTCTTACTCTCCCTTCCCTCTCCCTCTTACTCTCTCTCCCCCCTTACTCTCCCTCCCCCTTACTCTCCCCTCCTCCTGCTCCCCCTCTTGCTCTCCTCCCTCCTACTCTCCTCCTCCTCTCTCCCTCCTCTCTCCTCCCCTCCTCCCCCTCTCTCCCTCTTACTCCTCCTCCCCTTACTCTCCTCCTCTTACTCTCCTCCCTCCTACTCTCCCTCCCTCTTACTCTCTCTCCTCTTACTCTCCCTCCCTCTTCTCTCCCTCCTCTTACTCTCCCTCCCTCTTACTCTCCTCCCTCCTCTTACTCTCTCTCCCTCACCTCCCTCCCTCTTACTCTCCCTCTCTCTCCTCCCTCTTACTCTCTCCTCTTACTCCCCTCCTCTCTCTCTTACTCTCTCTCCTCTCTCTCCCTCCCCTCTCCCCTCCTCTACCTCCCTTGTTGGTATTACCTGCCTCTATATATTATTTACTCGTTCTATTCCTGTTTGTTTTGTAGACCTGTGTTGCATCATCACCAGCCAGTCGACACAGTGTCTACACAGCTCTACAGCATCGACACAGCTCTACACAGCTCTAAACAGCATCACAGCTCTGCAACTCTACACAGCATCACACAGCTCTACACAACATCCTCACAGCTCTACACAACATCCTCACAGCTCTACAACATCCTCACAGCTCACACAACATCCTCACAGCTCTACACAGCATTCCTGAGATCTCAGCTCTACAGCATCCACACAGCTCTACACAACATCCTCCACAGCATCCACACACAGCTCAAACAGCATTCTGAGAGATCTACACAGCATCCACAGCTCTCACAGCATCCACACAGCTCTCACCAACATCCTCACAGCTCTAAAAAGCATCCACACAGCTCTACACAGCATTCAAAGAGCTCTACACAGCATCCACACAGCTCTGCAGCATTCACAGCTCTACACAGCATCCACACAGCTCTAAACAGCATCCACACACAGCTCTACATAACATCCTCACAGCTCTAAAAAAGCATCCACACAGCTCTACACAGCATTCAGTTCTACACAGCATCCACAAGCTCTAAACAGCATTCACACAGCTCTACACTGCATCCTCACAGCTCTACACAGCCTCCAAGCAGCTCTCACACAGCATCCACACAGCTCTACACAGCATCTACACAGCTCTGCACAGCATTCACAGAGTCTACACAGCCTCCAGCAGCTCTACACAGCATCCACACAGCTCTACACAGCATCACACAGCTCTACACAGCATCCACAGCTCACAGCATCCACACAGCTCTACAGCATCCACACAGCTCTACACAGCATTCACGGAGTCTACACAGCCTCCAGCAGCTCTGCACAGCATCACAGCTCACCACACGGTATCCGCACCGGCTGTACACAGCATTTTTTTTTTTTTTTTTTTTTTTTTTTTTTTTTTTTTTTTTTTTTTTTTTTTTTTTTTTTTTTTTTTTTTTTTTTTTTTTTTTTTTTTTTTTTTTTTTTTTTTTTTTTTTTTTTTTTTTTTTTTTTTTTTTTTTTTTTTACTCACTACCCCACACCAGAATCGAACCACTCTTAACCCATATCTAATCCACCTCCTCCCCCAAACCACCACCACTCATGTGTAATATCACCTCTCAAATTGAAACCATTTTTGTGTCGCTAGTGTTACTACCTTCACTTTCTCGTGTGTGTGTTTGTGTGTGTGTGTGTATGTGTGTGTGTGTGTGTGTGTGTGTGTGTGTGTGTGTGTGTGTGTGTGTGTGTGTGTGTGTGTGTGTGTGTGTGTGTGTGTGTGTGTGTGTATGTGTGTGTGTGTGTGTGTGTGTGTGTGTGTGTCATTCTTCATAATAAACCACCAAAAATTATTATAAATCAGTATTTTTTAGTTTAGGTTCAAGTGAGATAAATAATTTCTTAAAGTGAATAATTCAAGCTTAGTTTTTTTTTCCTGTAATAAAACTCCTTAAATCAATTCATCTTTACCAATCCTTTGTTTAATTCTATCTATTCAACTTTTACATGATGATAAAACTTCTTGTGTGTTTCGTACCTTTATGTTGAACCTTGTATTTGTCTATTACCCTCTTTCTTCTATTAGTATATATGTTAGGTATATTGTTATGTTGTGTTATGTTATGTTAGGTTAGGTTGGCTTTATGTTAAGTGGGTATGTTGGGTTAGGTTATGTTGTGTTGGGTCAGGTAGGTTAGGTTATTATGTGTTATGTTATGTTATGTTATGTTGGTTAGTTGGTACTTAGGTATAGTGTGGTACTTCTTTGGTGAGATCAGGAGTCTCCTCCCCATCTCTCCCTTCTCCCTCTTACCTTACTCCACCTTCCATTTTCTTCCTCCTTCTTTCCCTTTACTATCCTCTGCCTTTCCCCTTCCTTCCCTTCTGTCCTCCTTTCCCTCCTTCTTTATCTTTCCTCTCCCCTTTCTTCTCTTCTCTATCCCCTCCTTCACCCTCTCCCTTCCCTTCTCCTTACCTCCCTCTCCCTCCTTCTTCTCCTCCACCCATACTCTCCACCCCCTCCCTTCTCCTTACCTCCTCTCTCCTCCCTTCTTCCTCCTACCTTCTCTCCACCCCCTCCTTCTCCTTACTCCTCTCCTCCTTCTTCTCCTCCACCCATCTCTCCACCCCTCCCCTCTCCTTACCTCCCTCTCCTCCTTCTTCTCCTCCACCCATACTCTCCACCCCTCCCTACTCCTTACCTCCTTCTTCTCCTCCACCCTTCTCTCCCCCTCCCTACTCCTTACCTCCCTCTCCTCCTTCTTCTCCTCACCCTCTCTCACCTCCCTTCTCCTTACCTCCCTCTCCTCCTTCTTCTCCTCCACCTCTCACCCCTCCCTACTCCTTACCTCCTCTCCTCCTTCTTCTCCTCCACCCCTCTCACCTCCTCCCTTCTCCTTACCTCCCTCTTCTTACCCACCTCCTTCACCAATCCTCATCCCTGATAGTGGTCGTATACCGAAGTCTCTTGATAACTGGGTGGCCGGATACCGAAGTGGCCGGATATTAATTTTGTCGGATATCGAAGCAGATAAATAAAAAGCTATATCCGGGTAACGACAAAACCACATTAATATTGGGTTAACACGTTGATCGCATACCTAACCTAACCTAACCAAACCCAACCCAACCTAATCTAACCTTTACCTAACCAAACCCAACCAGCGAACACAGTGGTAACGAACACCATGAATAACGAGACGACTATAATGGGATCACTAAGGGGTCGTATGTTAAATCTTTCCTATAATGGTTAAGCCAAAGATCGTAACTAATCGACTCACTTAAGTTACGAAAATAAAGATGGATTCTGATAAATTCTTACGTGTCATATTTTCCCCGTAAATTGTGGTGTAAAATTATGTGTGTGTATGTATGTATGTATGTATGTATGTATGTATGTATGTATGTATGTATGTATGTTTGTATGTATATTTGTATGGTCAGCATTCTCGCCTTGCAAGTGGGCGGACCCGGGTTCGATCCCCGGGCAGGGTGAAACTATGGGCAAGTTTCTTTACGCCATTTGCCTCTGTCTACCCAGCAGTAATTGAGAACCTGGATGTTAATCGATTTGCGGATCATGGTCCGGGGTAATGGTTAGCCAGTGCGGTTGGCGAGTTGTCCGGTCTTCTCGGACTATTCCTTGACACTGGGTCATGCAGCTCGTTAACTCAGGGTGTGGTGGTTGTGTTGGTGACAGAATCTACACCTTAACAAATTCACGCCGAGGTTGCCTTGGCGAGCCATCCTCGTTACACGAGGGCAACCATTATTATTATTATTATTATTATTATTATTATTATTATTATTATTATTATTATTATTATTATTATTGTTATGTATGTATGTATGTATGTATGTATGTATGTGTGTATGTACGTATGTCTGTATGTTTCTGTCTGTCTATCTATCTATCTATAGTATCTCTATCTATCTACAGTATCTATCTATCTACTGTATCTATCTATCTATCTATCTATCTATCTATCTCCCTGACTCACTTTAAGTTACGACTCATATAAAATATTCTCAAAAGATCCTACGTTAATTTTTGTTCTCGTCACTGTTGATATCCGTCAAATTTAGCCCAAAAGTATACCTACTAAAACTGGATATAACTTGTTCCTTCCTTCTTTAAGCCCTTCCTCTCTCCCTCTCTTCCCTTCCCTCACCCTTCTCTTCTCTCTCCCTCCCTCTCTTCTCTTCTTTATCCCCTCCCTCTCCTCTTCCCTTCTCTTCTCTATCCCATCCATCACTCTCTCTTCTCTATCCCCTTCCTCTCCCCCTCTCTCTTCTCTTCTCTATCCCTCCCTCTCCTCTTCCCTTCTCTTCTCTATCCCCACCCTCTCTCTTCCCTTCTCCATCTCATCCCCCTCTTCTCTTCTCTATCCTCTCCCTTTCTCCCTCCTTTCCCTTTTTTTATCCCTTCCTCTACGTCAACAAAGATGGCGCCGAGGACATTAACCTAAAGTAATCTACCTTAACTAGATGTGAGTTAAGTTATAGATGGAGTAATTAAGGTAAACGAATTAACTTACCTAATTAGACCCTTTTGGTTTATTTCACCTGAGGATTAAACACTAACGCTACGTGGGGGGTTAGGTTAGGTTAGGTTAGGTTAGGTTAGGTTAAGTTAATTAGGTTAGGTTAGGTTAGGTTAGGTTAGGTTAGGTTAGGTTAAGTTGGGTTCGGTCAGATTACATTTGGTTAGATTAGATTAAATTAGATTAGATTAGGTTTGATTAGATTAAATTGGTTAGGTTAGGTTATAGTGTTAAAACATCAGATGAAATAATCTAGGGGGGCTAATCTTCAGCTCATCTCGAATTTTCGTTTTGTATTTATTTGGGAATCCGGCTCTCAAACATTACCACCAGGGATGACAGACGGGTACAGACGCGGCCGGATATATACCGGTATATATGTCTCGGGTTAAATTCGGGTTACCAACGACTATTTCGGGTTAGACGAGATGCTTCTGCTAAATCCGCTTGAGTATTCTGAGGTTCTGGTTAACATAAATTCAGCCGGACTATTTGCAGGTTCGCTGTCTTTGTAAAGCCGGATAATGAGCCTCTGGGGAGATTTACGACAGGGTAATTCCGGATATCTCAAGTCAGGTCTGCCGGATAAGGAAGAGGTAGAGGGGAGGAAGGGAGGAGGGGGAAAAATAGGAGGTCTTGGGTCTTAACGGGACTTAGATAAGCGTAAGGGGGGTTGTTGTAAGTCTTAATGGGACTTGATGAATGGGCAGGAGGTTAGGTCTTAGGGAACTTCAGGTGTGTGTTATTGTTGGTATTAATAATAATAATAATAATAATAATAATAATAATAAACGGTTTATTAATAGAGTTGCAGCCGATGGCTGAAAATATACAGACTTACATTTGATTTAGACATAATGATATAATATGCATTGAATACATTTACAGGGCTGTACAGTACATAAATCAGGAGTTGTTTATTATTTTAACAATAGATGGGATGGTGCTGTTCTTATATCTATCAGTGCGGGCTCTTATGGACTGAATTTTGTTGTAGTGGCGGACTGCGAGAGTTGGGTGGGGGGCTGCAGGTGGCAGGAGGTGGCGATGGCGAGGGTGGTGCAGTAGTCCTGCCAAACCTTTCCAGTGCTTGGTGGTGGAGGTCACTGAGGTGGTATGTGTGTGTGTGTGTGTGTGTGGGAGAGAGAGAGAGAGAGAGAGAGAGTACAAAAATTTAAAATAAACACAACATATACCTCCATCCTCCTGATATGATTAACCACATAAATTAACCAGCCAAATTCAAATAAAACCGGATTATATGACCTACCATTGTTTGTATAATTCGGAAAAATTCGGATAAAGAAATGTTAAGCTATAGAGTGTGTACGAGGTCTTAAATGCGGATATAGACAAGTATGGTGAGGGTCGGATATAATAGACAAGTATGGTGAGGTCGGATATAATAGACAAGTATGGTGAGGTCGGATATAATGGACAAGTATGGTGAGGGTCGGATATTACGGACAAGTATGGTGGGGTCGGATATTATGGACAAGTATGATGAGGTCGGATATAATGGACAAGTATGATGAGGGTCGGATATTACGGACAAGTATGGTGAGGGTCGGATATTATGGACAAGTATGGTGGTCGGATATTACGGACAAGTATGGTGAGGTCGGATATTACGGACAAGTGGTGAGGTCGGATATTACGGACAAGTATGGTGGTCGGATATTACGGACAGTATGATGAGGGTCGGATATTATGGACAAGTATGATGAGGGTCGGATATAATGGACAAGTGGTGGTCGGATATTACGGACAAGTATGGTGGTCAGATATAATGGACAAGTATGGTGAGGGTCGGATATAATGGACAAGTATGGTGAGGGTCGGATATAATGGACAAGTATGGTGAGGGTCGGATATTACGGACAAGTATGGTGAGGGTCGGATATTACGAACAAGTATGAGGTCGATATTGGACAAGTATGATGAGGTCGGATGTACGGACAAGTATGGTGAGGGTCGGATATTACGGACAAATATGGTGGTCGGATATAATGGACAAGTATGATGAGGGTCGGATATTACGGACAAGTATGATGAGGGTCGGATATAATGGACAAGTATGATGAGGGTCGAGATTACGGACAAGTATGATGAGGGTCGGATGTACGAACAGTATGGTCGGATATTACGGACAAGTATGATGAGGTCGGATATTACGGACAAGTATGGTGGTCGGATATTACGGACAAGTATGATGAGGGTCGGATATAATGGACAAGTATGATGGTCGGATATTACGGACAAGTATGGTGAGGTCAGATATAATGGACAAGTATGGTGAGGGTCGGATATAATGGACAGTGGTGAGGTCGGATATAATGGACAGTATGGTGGTCGGATATTACGGACAAGTATGGTGAGGTCGGATATTACGGACAATATGATGAGGTGGATATTACGGACAAGTATGGTGAGGGTCGGATTCGGTATGGTGGTCGGATATAATGGACAAGTATGATGGGTCGGATATTGGACATATGTGAGGGTCGGATATTACGAACAAGTGGTGATTACGGACAAGTATGATGAGGGTCATTCCAGGTGAGGTGGATATTACGGACAAGTATGATGAGGGTCGGATATAATGGACAAGTATGATGAGGGTCGGATATAATGGACAAGTGTGATGAGGGTCGGATATTACGGACAGTGATGAGAATGACATGATTGAAGAGTTACGGACGGACAGACAGACAGACAGACAGACAGACAGACAGATAATTAAATAGATACAATGGATAATATTTGCAACGTATCGGAAAAATATTCACTCAACAATTGTACACATGCAATAGGTACAAATTTTCCATACATTTCATTGCAAACTTTTTCATTTACACACAAAATACTGTTTTATATATTTTGCTCTGAACTGTTTTTAAATTGTAAGCTTTGCAATATAGAGGTTTATGTATGTAAGTTTGTGTGGGCATTACTGTATGTTTGTATATATGTATGTTTGTGTATGTATTATTGTATGATTATATATGTAAGTTATGTGGGTACTATTGTATGTCTCTCTATATGAAATTTATGTTGTTACTGTAATCTTTATATATATGATGTTTATATATCAATAATATGTATCTTATAAAACCTATAACATCAAACACTAGTCAAGGAGGTGATCAATTTGGACCAACAATGTGATAGTTAGTGGAGGTATGAGGTATTTGTTGACGTACACCTCACGATATAGTATATTTGGACAACAGGTATTGAATAGCCCGCTACCACCTTTCTGATGGTGGCAGCGGTGGGATAGCCAGATGAGTTTAGTGTTTGTAGTAATATAATACCTTGAAATGCTTCCATCTGCAGGCAACTTGGACTCGTAACCTAACCTGACCTAACCTAACCTGACCTGACCTAACCTAACCTAACCTGACCTAACCTAACATGACCTGACCTAACCTAATATGACCTGACCTAACCTAACATGACCTGACCTAACCTAACATGACCTGACCTAACCGAACCTAACCAAACGTAGCCTGACCTAACCTAACCTAACAAAAACTAGCTAATTTAAACAAGAGAAATATTGAGTCCAGTTCCGGTTAGATTTTAAATTTAACCCCAGATTATTTAGACTAGATTATAGAAACTTAATTGGTGTTAATATGTGATGATGGTAATAACACGCCCCCTCTCTCTCTCTTTTACAGATAGACGTGTGTGTGTGTTTGTATGTGTGTGTGTGAAGCCTCGGTCGGTGTGAAGGAAGCCCTGATGGCCACAGCTTTGAGGTGAGAAAGGCCCAGTGAAGCCTACAAAGCCCAATTCATCAACTCCAACTTGTCTAACCAACATCCCCATTCCGCTGGAGAAGTTCACTGAAGCCTAACATTGTTCCAGTCCAACCAAGCCCAACCAAGTCATAGTCTAACCCTCTTCCAACCCAACTCAGCCCCTATCCTAGTCCAACTCATCCCTACCCCAACCCAACTCAGCCCTATCCCAGCCCAACTCATCCCTATCCCAACCAACTCAGCCCTATCCCAGCCTAACTCATCCCTATCCCAACCCAACTCAGCCCTCCATCCCAACCCAAATCAGCCCTATTCAAACCCAACTCAGCCCTATCCCAACCCAACTCATCCCTATCCCAACCCAACTCAGCCCCATCCCAGTTCAACCAACCCACACTCAGATACCGACACATTAGCGAAGTATATCAGAGTTTATTTTTTCTCTGGTCCACATTATAAAAGTATCCGCTTAATATTTATTCAGCCTCTTAATATATAACATTCGCTATACTTATAATTGAGTGAAAAATATAACACTATCAGACATATAACTGCACTCTAACACTTAACGCACATAACACACAAGAGAACACCTTAACACCCAGTATAACACACATTTTAACTTCTAACACCAAAGTGAAATATTTAACATCAATATAGCACACTTTAACACTGATGCACATATAACACACACACACTGTTACATCAAAACACACAATATAACACAAGATAAAACATAACACCAAGATAACACACACACACATGACACCAAGATAACACACATGTAACACCAAGATAACACTCATAACACACGTAGCACCGAGGTAACACAGGCCAGTGGTGGAGGTGTTTGATGGTTGGCTCCCTCGCTAATAACACTGTGTTATGCATGACCGGAGCGCTTTAACTCTCCTCCCTCTTGATATAGCACGCCCTTGAGCGTTCGTTTAGTATTGGAACTTGAGTGTTTAGTGGCCCTTGAGCGTTCGTTTAGTATTGGAACTTGAGTGTTTAGTGGCCCTTGAGTGCTCGTTTAGTATTGGAACATGAGCGTTTAGTGGCACTTAAGCGCTCGTTTAGTATTGAACATGAGCGTTTGGTAGCACTTTACGCTCTTTTTGGTATTGGAACATGAGCGTTTAGTGGCCCTTGAGTGCTCGTTTAGTATTGGAACATGAGCGTTTGGTAGCACTTAAGCGCTCGTTTAGTATTGGAACATGAGCGTTTGGTCGCACTTAAGCGCTCGTTTAGTATTGGAACTTGAGCGTTTAATGGCCCTTGAGCGGTCGTTTAGTATTGGAACTTGAGCATTTAATGGCCCTTGAGAGCTCGTTTACTATTGCAACGTTATTCTGACATAGACAATTAAGAGCATCTAATACAAACTAACTCGTGGCCCCACACTGTCAAAATCACAGGTTTTTGACATTGAAGATTAGAAACTCCTTTAGACACCAAGACACTTCCCATACTTTTTGACATTAACGATAATTTTTGACACTTTAGAAAGAGATGTCCAAATTATCACGATTTTGACATTTTTTTACACTGGATATAAAGAAAAATTTTTGACCATAGGGCTTCTAAAGTGTTTGGCTGGACCTTAGAGACCACAGAGATATCACAGAGACCAAAGAGAAACCATATAGAGACCAAAGAGGAATCACAGAACATAGAGACCAAAGAGAACACATAGAGACCACATAGACCACAGAGACAACAGAGAAACAACAGAGACCACATAGAGATCAGAGAAACAACATAGAAATAACAGAGACCACATAGAGATCAGAGAAACAACATAAAGTCCAAAGAGAAATCACAGAACATAGAGACCACATAGAAACCATGGAGCATAGAGACCATCTAGAGACCAAAGAGATAACATAGAGACCACAGAGAAACCATAGAGCATAGCGACCATAGCGAGACCACAGAGAGACCAAATAAAGACCACAGAGACCCTGATTGAGCGATGGTCTTTGATGCCTCAGTCTTCGATAATACTGACCATCAAAATCGAAGCTACGGAACTTTCTGGTGGTCCTTAGGCTGGAGGTTCAGAGACTCTTATTGAGGATCACAGAGACTCTTATTGAGGATCACAGAGTCTCTCTTTGGTTGAGGATCACAGAGTCTCTCTTATTGAGGATCACAGAGTCTCTTATTGAGGATCACAGAGTCTCTTATTGAGGATTACAGAGACTCTTAATAATTAACACGTAAGAACAAAAAAAGACTATCAATAAAGCTTTCAGTAAAGACTATCAATTCAGCTTTCAGTAAAGACTATCAATAAAGCTTTCAGTAAAGACTATCAATAAAGCTTTCAGTAACTTGTAAGTAATAAACCTAAATTAACCAATGACGAGGAACCGAATTACTTCACTCACTCTTATCTTAATTACAGAAACGTTCACAAAGTTCCTCCAGGTGTTGTCATAATATGATTACCATTCAACGTTTTACAATACAACAAAATTTCACACTGATTTTTTTAACGTAATTTTTTTTATTTGACTTCATATTTTGTAGATTCTGACGTCATTATATTATTTTGACGTCTTTTATAATACAAAATAACTGAAATTATGAAGTTTTTATTTTTAGATTTTATTACAACTATTCGTAGGAAATTTTAACATTAGTAGAGAGAGTTTATTAACCTCTCCTGTACGGGGTGGTGAGGGTGGGTGTCTATCTGCTGAATAAAATCGTCAGTCAAATGCAATATTAAAAGTAGCGTCCCGTAGTAAAGGGGTTAACGAAACTATCATCTCTGAGACGCATAAAGGTCGTTCAGATGGTTTAGTTTAGCTATAACTTCTCACAAACTTCTGTTGAAATCGATGGGGAAGATTTTTGACCATGATAATCCACGGATCTAAGAGCTCCCGAGAGGCTCAAATGCCGCCAGACTCCTTGATTAAGCGATTAAGATCTTCAGAGTTGAGAGCCTCAGCGTTGAGAGCCTCAGTGTTCAGAGCCTCAGCGTTCAGAGTCTCTACTTTGATCTTTCTTGACTGGGGTGAGGAGCAGCGTCCCTGCCCACGCCCGTGATGGGGTGTGAGAGGCGTAATTATTGTGTGTCAACCATGAAATACCTCTGGAAGGGTAGAGGAGGAGAGGGGAGGGTAGGTGAGAGATGGAGAGAGGGAGGGATGGGATGGTAGGGAGAGGGGAGGGATGGGATGGTAGAGAGGGAGGGATGGGATGAGAGGGAGGGAGGGATGGGATGGTGAGAGAGGGAGAGATGGGATGAGAGAGGGAGGGAGGATGGGATGGAGAGAGGGAGGGATGGGATGGTAGAGAGGGAGGCTGGGATGGTAGAGAGGAGGGATGGGATGAGAGGAGGGAGGATGGGATGGTAGAGAGAGGATGGGATGGTAGAGAGGAGGGATGGGATGGAGAGAGGAGGGATGGGATGGTAGAGAGGGAGGATGGGATGGTAGAGAGGAAGAGATGGGATGGGAGAGAGGGAGGGATGGGATGGTAGAGAGGAAGAGATGGGATGGTAGAGAGGAAGAGATGGGATGGTAGAGAGGAGGATGGGATGGTAGAGAGGAAGAGATGGATGTAGAGAGGAGGGATGGGATGGTAGAGAGGAAGGGATGTGGATAGAGAGGAAGAGATGGGATGATAGGGAGGAGGGATGGGATGGTAGAGGGAGGGGAGGGATGGGATGGAGAGAGGGAGGGATGGGATGGTGGGGAGAGGAAGAGATGGGATGTAGGAGAGGAAGAGATGGGATGGTATAGAGGAAGGATGGGATGGTAGAGAGGAAGAGATGTGATGGTAGAGAGGAAGAGATGGGATGGTAGAGAGGGAGGATGGGATGGTAGAGAGAGGAAGAGATGGGATGGTAGAGAGGAAGAGATGGATGGTAGAGAGGGGAGGGATGGGATGGTAGAGAGGAGGGATGATGGTAGAGAGGAAGAGATGGATGGTAGAGAGGAAGAGATGGGATAGAGAGGAAGAGATGGATGGTAGAGAGGAAGGATGGGATGGTAGAGAGGAAGAGATGGGATGGTAGAGAGGAAGAGATGGGATGGTAGAGAGGGGAGGGATGGATGGTAGAGAGGAAGAGATGGGATGGTAGAGAGGAAGAGATGGATGGTGAGAGGAAGAGATGGGAGGGAGGGAGGGATGGGAGATAGGGAGGAAGAGATGGGATGGTAGAGAGGAAGAGATGTGATAGAGAGAGGAAAGAGATGGATGGTAGAGAGGAGGGATGGGATAGAGAGGAAGAGATGGGATGGTAGAGAGGGAGGGATGGGATGGTAGAGAGGAAGAGAGATGGGATGTAGAGAGGAAGGGATGGGATGATAGGGGAGGAAGAGATGGATAGAGAGGGAGGATGGACAGAGAGAGGAAGGGATGGGATGGTAGAGAGGAAGAGATGGGATGGTAGAGAGGAAGAGATGGGGAGGTAGAGAGGAAGAGATGGGATGGTAGAGAGGGAGGGAGGATGATAGGGAGGAAGAGATGGGATGGTAGAGAGGGAGGGATGATGGTAGAGAGGAAGGGATGGGATAGAGAGGAAGAGATGGGATGGTAGAGAGGAAGAGATGTGATGGTAGAGAGGAGATGGGATGGTAGAGAGGGAGGATGGGATGAGATAGGAGGAAGAGATGGATGGTAGAGAGGGAGGGATGGGATGGTAGAGAGAAGAGATGGGATGGTAGAGGAAGGGATGGGAGAGGTGAGAGGAGGGATGGGATGGTAGAGAGGAGGGATGGGATGGTAGAGAGGAAGAGATGGGATGGTAGAGGGAGGGATGGGATGGTAGAGGAGGATGGGATGAGAGGGAGTATGGAAGGCAGCGGACAGAGTGGGGATAGGAGAGAAAGTGATGGGGTGAGAGATGACGAAGAGGTGGGATGAGAGAGAGAGAGAGAGAATAGGCGTAATAAAAATCGGAGAGAACGAAGGAGGAGGGACGAAAGAGGGGAAGAGGAGAAGGTGGAGAAAGAGAGAGACGGGGAAGCGGAGGAAAGGGAGATGGAAGGAAAAGATGAAGAAAGTGGAGGGAGAGAAGGAGTGAAGCAAGGAGAAGAGGAAACAGAGAAAGGGAGTGGAAAGAAGGAAGAGAAAATAAGGGAGGGGCAGAGGGAGAGGTTGAGGAGGTCTGTAAGTGAAGAGAAATAAATAAGTAGGGATAGGGAGTAAAGAGGGTAAGTAAAGTAAAAGAGGAAACAAGAGAGACAGAAAGAAAAGGAGAAGAGAGAGAATAACAAGGAAGGGAATAAGGAAGGTAAAGAGAGTAGACAGGACGGGTGAAAAAGCCATAATAAGGTGATGGGGAGATGATGGGTGATGGAATCTCTCTCTCTCTCTCTCTCTCTCTCTCTCTCTCTCTCTCTCTCTCTCTCTCTCTCTCTCTCCAATAAATTAAATAAACGTTCCCTTGTTTCTCCACAGTTATCTCCGTGAGTTAGTTAGGGAAACTTTCACTAAGTCATTTATATAATTGCCGCTCTCACCCAGTTTATTTACCTCTTTTTGGCTCACGTTCTTTGTGAGTCTCTCTCTCTGCTCACGGACCCGTATCATAAAACACTCTGCCTGCACGAGCAATCAGTAGCGCCCGGCGTTTATCGCTATCCTACAATAACATTTATATGAAACTTACAGCGGATGAAATGTCAGTCTTCCTACTGCCCGCACTGGCGAAGCAGTTTTATGGTTATTAGTACTGGCGTTCCCTTGTTCCGTCCCACATAGCAGTATCAACACTAATATAAATTACGCCAGGCTCGTCTTCTACCTGCTGTGGCGAAGTTCAGTAACGCCAGGCAAACGTTCTCCCGTCTTTTACCTGCAATAGCATTTCCCTTCACATGACAACATTAAATCCTGCTACATAGACGAATGTTGCTCGCTCCGTCTTATACCTGCACTGGCGAAACTCTCTTGCAAGACGAATACGAGCGAACGATTCCAAAACATTTACAGAAAGTTTGGCCAGCGTCTCGCAGCAACTTAAAATTCATAGAAGGAATTCCGGGTTGGTAAAACATCTCCAGCAGTTCCACCTTAAAACTATTCTTCCTCCACCAGTTGTTAAAACCCTTTTCTTTTTTGGTCATTTCACAAGAAAACTAACTTCTGGATCGACGTCTTAAGGTTGAAACTCCCGGCACTGTAGCGTGGGATTGTGGGTCTTATTGACGGCTCATGAGGTATTTCTGCTAGGTGGGGGGATGGGGGGAGGGGAGGGAAAGAAGGAGGAAAGGATCAGAGAGGGAGCGAAGAAGAAAGGGTATGTGAGAAGGATAAGAAAGGAAGGGGGGGGGTGAGAAAAAGTAAGGGATGGAGGGAATGTGGGAGGGAAGGAGGAAGAAAGGAAAGGGAGATATGTGAGAAAGAATGGAAGAAAACAGGAAGAGAGGCAAGCGAATAGGGAGGTAGGCAGGGGGAAGGAAGGGAGAGAAACAAGGAAGAAGTGAGGTAGGGAGTTAGCCAGGGAGGTAGGGATTTTGATAGGGAGATAGGGAATTAACCAGGATGACACCAAGTTAGCCAGGGAGGTAGGAAGTTTGTTAGGGAGGTAGGGAATTAACCAGGGAGATAGCCAGGGAGATAGGGAATTAACCAGGGAGACAAGGAATTAACCAGGGAGACACTAAGTTAGCCAGGGAGACAAGGAATTAACCAGGGAGACACCAAGTTAAAAAGGGAGACAATGAATTAACCAGGGAGACACCAAGTTAGCCAGGGAGACAAGGAATTAACCAGGGAGACAATGAATTAACCAGGGAGACACCAAGTTAGCCAGGGAGACAAGGAATTAACCAGGGAGACACCGAGTTAGCCAGGGAGACACCGAGTTAGCCAGGGAGACAGGTAATTAACCAGGGAGACAGGTAATTAACCAGGGAGGTGAGGTAACTAGGGCCTTATTTCCTATCCTGTTCTATATGCAAATACCTTCATAAAGTCATTCACATTTTGCATTATAGAGAAACATTGGTAGCACTCTGGGTGGTGGTGGTGGTGGGGAATTTAACCTTAGATTATCCCTTAATAAGACTCATATTACCCCGTCATCATCAAGGTGTCGCACTTTCTTGGCCCTATCCCAGTTATTGGCCTCAGGTCGTCCCCGAGGTTGTGACTGTGTGGGTGTTTTCTCTCTCTCTCTCTCTCTCTCTCTCTCTCTCTCTCTCTCTCTAACACACCACACATACATATTTAAACGAAGCCTTGAAAAAGAAATTGCCATCCCCTACATCGGAAACAAATACAGGATAGAGTGAGAACAATAAAAGAGAGAGAGAGAAAGAAAGAAAGAGAGGAGGGAAAATCAGGAAAGAAAATGGAAAGGTTGAACAGAACATAAGAGAAAACGAATTAGGTTAAGGGGGAAACTACTATATAAATATGGAATTAATATTAAAGAAAAGGAAAGACGTGGGAAGAAAAAATAGAAAAGAAGAATTATAGAAACTGGCTGAAGCTGAAGAGGAAACTTAAAAGGGGAAACTCCAAAGAAAGAAGAAAAACAAATGAAAAAGTTTGAAGGGTAGACTACAAAAGACGTGTGTAAGAGGAAACGGAAAAGGTTGAAAGGGAAACTAGTAAAAAATATAATAATAAATGGAAGATGATGAAAGTGAAAGTAAAGGAAATTGGAAGAGGAGAGAATAATAGAGAAAACGAAAAGAGAAGAATATTATAGAAAATGGAAAATAAATGGAGTAGAAACTAAAATAAACTAAAATGGAAACTGAAGATGGTGGAAAAGGGAGGGAAAACTATAATGAAAGGGTTGAAGAGAAAACGTAAGAGAAGGAAGAGGAACCACAGAGCAAGAATGCTAAAGAAAGAAAAATAGAAAATGAGAAATCGAGGGGAAACTATAAAGGAAGAGAATAAAAGAAATCAGAAGAGGAGAAACGGAGGGGAAACTAGAAGAGAAGGGAGCAGAAGGGGGCGAGAAAAGGAAGAGATGACGGATGAAGGGGAAAACACGCAAACAAAGGATACAAAAAAGTAGAAAGGGGAGATGGGAAAGAGGGGAAACACACACGAACCGTTTCATTATCAATTTCGTTTCAGTGGATCTTTTTCGAGGGGGAATTAAAACGAAAAGGGGAAACGCGAGGATACAAAGAGATAATTACTGAGTGGTAGAGGGGAGGAGAGAGAGGAGAGGAGAGAGAGAGAGAGAGACGAGAAGAGGAGGATGAGAAGATAGAGGGAAGGCGAGAGAGAGAGAGGAGAAAAAAAATAGAGAGAGAGAGCGAGAGAAAGAGGAGATAAAAATGAATTATACATAAACAGGAAGACAAAAACAAAAGCAAACACAACAAACAAACACCAAAATGAAAAGTAAAAGGAGAAAAGTGTAAAACAACAACACGAAACACTCATAAAAAAACATATCATCACACACACACACACACACACACACACACACACACACACACACACACACACACACACACACACACACACACACCAATCTTCAAAAGGTACTTGAAAATCAATATCGAACTCAAAATCACTCGCTCGTTCCCCAGTCTCCGACACTTCAGACTAACTACTTCCAAAACATCTCTATTTCACCGCTCTATTTCGTACCCCTAATTCAGGGTATTAAGCTCTATTTAAGGATCTTATTTGAGGTTCCTTTGGCGAAATTCGGAATCTCTATTTCAGTGTGTCTTGGCGTATTTAAAGATCCCTATTTCAAGTTCTTATAACACATTTAAAGTTACCTATTTTACGAACCTAAACTATCCCATTGCAAGCTCCTATGGCGCACTTAAACACCCCTATTTCAAGGTTGTATAGCAGGTATAATAGAATTATTAAAAGCTTCCCTGTTTCCTGGTCACATAACAGGATTGACTACGACTGATGCGTGTCCGCTAAGCTCCCAATCACTAATAAAAATAATAGGATCTAGTTTGAAGGTTTCCAATCACCATGGAGTGGGATTGTCAACAGATCGTGAGGCAGCGATGCTCTTTTGTTTCTGAACAATGCTATAGATGACATAATCTGTACCCGGGTAACACACCCAGTGTTTTCATGTTACGTAAACCTTAAGGTATAAATACCATTTCTTTATAGGACAAGTTTCTACAGTAGCTTTCTCTTAAAGAGCATGATAAAAATTACTCTTTAAATTGGTACTTGAAACACACGGGAGTTTCTTTTAAAGAAAGTATAGTCAAATTTCGCATCGGTGAAGGCATAACAGATGACACTTTCCCTCTGCTGAGATTTCGTAGTAGTTTTCTTTAAAGAGAGAAAGCAGTTATACTCTCCTTGTGTCAACATAATAATGACACTTTCTTCATAAGAAAAGTAACGAGAGCTTTCTTTTACATATCATGGTGGTCATGTTTACTTATGAGACAACTTAACAAGTAAGTCCGTATAACTTAAACTTTCTCTTAATGACAGTGAGAGCTGTTGCGAAGAAAGCACAATAAATGTCACGGCGAACAAACTGGACTTTCTTAATATTGAAACTTCGAGGAAACTTTCTTTTAAAGAGAGTGAGATTGATTCCAAAACAGCGCAGTTAATGGCACGGTGCAGCGGAGACTTCCTTCAAGTTGAAACTTCACGCCAGCTTTCTTTTAAAGAGAGTGGAGCTATACTTTCCTTGTGAGACAGTGCGCTAGATGTCGCGTGTACAACATCGACTTTCTTCATATTGAGATTCTCGCTGGTGTTTTCTTTTAAAGAGAGTGAGATTATGTTTCTAACTCGGCCCGACTCACGTCACTTGAAATTTTACACACACTTTCTCTTAAAGAGAGTGGACTTTCTAAGATGGTACAAACTAAACTTTCTCTATATTGAAAATTTCCAGCAACTTTCATTCAAAGAGAGCAAAGTTATGCTTCCTCTCACAGAGTTTCTCCATATTGAATTTTCGCAATAACTTTCGTTTATAGAAAGCAAAGTCATGCGTCCTCACAGACTACACAAACTGGACTTTCTCTATATTAAAATATAGCAGAAACTTTCGTTTAAAGAGAGCAAAGTTATACATCTTCTCTCCATATTAAAATTTTACAGTAACTTTCTAATAAAGAAAGTAAAGTTAAGTATTCCCTCTGGACCTGAACTTTTTCCATATTGACATTTAACAATAACTTTCTGATAAAGAGAGTCAACTTATGTAGCCTCTCACGGACTACATAAACCGTCGCTCTTTCTTCATATTGGAATTTTACGGGAGGTTCGTTTTAAAGAGAGTTGGTGGAGTGCTCGGCTACTGCCTCTTAAAGAAGGAGATTTTTTTAAAGATTCGTACCCCCTTTAACGAGGCCAGAACAGGTTAAGGGAGTTGGATCCTATGACTCAGAATAAACTAACACCCTCACCCCCCCCCCCCAAAAGATATGACACACTTTTTAAATTAAGTTACATATTTATTTAAATGTTTCTGATGAAGATTTGTTCAATTTTTTTTCGGTTTAAAGATGAGAAGATGATGTATGTGTTGAGACTTGTTTTGTTATATTAAAGAAATAATTATGGGAAAAAATACTTGAACAAAACTCAGTTCTAAGATAAAGGTATTTTCAGCTTTAAGATCCTTGGGGATTTCTACTATTTGTCTTAGGACTTTCTTGTCCCTATCTACTCTTGCTCTTACATCATTCTATTTATTATTTACCCTTTTATTTAGCGTTCCAACCAATACAAAAGAGAGAAAGGAAAAGAGACACAACTAAACATACATACATAATAATGGATAATGGAAGCCCCTCGAAATCGAGGATGGCTGACCCAAGGGCCTCCTTGGCGAGAATTTGTTAAGGTGTAGAAGCTGTCGCCAACACAACCACCACACCCTGAGTTAACGAGCTGCATGACCCAGTGTCAAGGAATAGTCCGAGAAGACCGGGCAACTCGCCAACTGCACTGGCTAACCATTACCCCGGACCATGCTCCACAAATCGCTTAACATCCAGGTTCCCAATTACTGCTGGGTAGACAGAGGCAAATGGCGTAAAGAAACTTGCCCATAGTTTCACCCTGCCCGGGGATCGAACCCGGGTCAGCTCGCTTGCGAGGCGAGGATGCTGACCATTACACCACAGACAGACAGATAGACAAGACAAACAGACAGATAGACAAGACAGACAGACAGATAGACACGACAGAGAGGCAAAGTATCAAGGTGTGCTGAGTTGATGTAATTCAATTACAGATAAAAATAAATCGTACAAAGAGGAAAAAATATATATTAAAACTCAGATTCTTAATTAAAAGGGATTAACTCACCTTCGTCAACTAAAATGGTGTTAAGTAACTGTAATTAATATAATGGCGAGAGGCTTAGCGTAATTATGAAGCCATTGTGAATATTAAATTTACACATAGGTTCTTACATCTCACACTTACGAAGGAAAATTTAATGTAAGAACCTTTGAGAATCCGGGACGTTAGGTTATCAGGGATTAGGCGAGACAGGGCTGTGTTTGTTATCTTAAGTACGAGGTAGTTGTAGACACAGGCAACTACGGCTGGGGGGCTGTATTTTTTGCTGTTATCTTAGTCTTTTTACAGCAACTACGGCTCGGGGGCTGTATTTTTTGCTGTTATCTTAGTCTTTTTACAGCAACTACGGCTCGGGGGCTGTATTTTTTGCTGTTATCTTAGTCTTTTTACAGCAACTACGGCTCGGGGGCTGTATTTTTTGCTGTTATCTTAGTCTTTTTTTGGCTGTTATCTTAGTCTTGTTACAGCAACTACGGCTCAGGGCTGTATTTTTGGCTGTTATCTTAGTCTTGTTACAGCAACTACGGCTAGGGGGCTGTATTTTTGGCTGTTATCTTAGTCTTGTTACAGCAACTACGGCTCGGGGCTGTATTTTTTGGCTGTTATCTTAGTCTTGTTACCTTAACTACGGCTCGGGGCTGTATTTTTTGGCTGTTATCTTAGTCTTGTTACAGCAACTACGGCTCGAGGCTGTATTTTGCTGTTATCTTGGTCTTGTTACAGCAACTACTTGTATAGACGGCTAGTAGGTGGGCTGTAATTTGCTGTTCACGGTTTTGCAATATTTGCAGTAGCAGTTACATATTTCTGCCGTTGGTGCTGTGTCTCTCAGTTACAGCAAAAAATTGAGTTGTAGCAGAATAACTGACACACACACACACACACACACACACACACACACACACACACACACACAAGAGACATCAAATACAGCCGGGGACCACCTTGAATCATCACCACCATCACCAATACAACCCCCTCACCACCACCACCTACAACCAAACACCATCACCACCACAACCATCACCCACCCACCACCAAATTCACCACCACGAAACACCAACAACCCCCCCCCACCCCCCAACCCCCAGATTTGTTTTGTAGAAGACCCAGAGAAAGTTATGTGAGTTGCAAAGGCGTATTTCCACTTCAAGAGACGACCATTAGTACAGAAAAACTTCCCCGAGAATAGTTTTCCTTCACAATGGTGCCCCCTGACAAAGAAATTCGAGATGGATCGCTCCTCTTTGGGGAAACTAAGATATTTCTCCCACACCTTCTCCCCACCATCTTCTCCTTCCCTCCCCACCACTTTTTCCTACCCCTAATCTATACTCCCACCACCTTCTCCTTACCACCCCATCTTTTTCCCTCCCCTTCCATCATCTTCTCTTCCCCTCCCCAGCATCTCCTCCCATTCCCATCACCATCACCTACCCTCTACACCACACTCTCCTACCCTACCCTCCCCACCTCCCTTCACTCCGGTGTTAAAGTTTCCCGTGAAAATAGGGGAAGAAACAGACAAAATTCCCCAAATTAGACCAATTAGGACATCATTCATCTCGGGAATGTTCAAAGGACCGAGAGCAAAAATCCCTGGACACGACCTGCCTCGGTGCCGGGTGCGGAACTGGACCGGAATTTCCATGTTGGTTGACTTGAGTTACTGTAGGTTTAAAGAGAGAGTTAGGTTTGGTTAGATTAGGTTTGGTTAGGTTTGGTTAGGTTAGGTTAGGTTTCAGATTTTAAGGGTTAAGAGGGGTTGGGTTAGTTTAGGTTAGGTTTCAGGTTTTTAGGGTTAAGAGGGGTTGGGTTGGGTTAGGTTAGGTTAGGTTTCAGGTTTTAAGGGTTAAGAGGGGTTGGGTTAGGTTAGGTTAGGTTTCAGGTTTTAAGGGTTAAGAGGGGTTGGGTTGGGTTAGGTTAGGTCGGTTAGGTTAGGTCAAAGGTAGATTACCTTAGGTTTAGGGTGGGTTAAAGGTGAGTTAAGTAAATTGTAGGTTAGGTTAGGTTAAAGGTGTTAAGTCCAAGTTAGCTTAAGTTAGGAGATAAGTTAAGTTACCATGGTTGACTAAAAGTTACGGGTTAGATGTAGCTCAAGATAGGTTAGGTTCCGGGTGTGAGAACCAATCAGTCTCTACCATAAGAGGAGAGACACAGAGAGATAGAGATATATAGAATTAGAAAGAGAGAGATAAATAAAATGAAAGAAACAGATAGATATGAGAGAGGCTGGTGGACAAAGATCACGGGTGCGGCGGCTGGAGGACCTCTGGGGGCGGCCATAGGACTGTCAGGGACGACTATTCTTCCCCCATATTCACTACTTGCTGAATCACCCAAAACGGGGCCTTAAATTCAACTTAAGTGACCATGAGTAAAGGGAAAGGCCACGGTGCGTTTGTTTCTTCACCATTGTTATTCATAAGACGCGTCTAGCAAGGTCCGCTAAACATTCATGGGGTTGTGGGGGAGGGCAGGGGAGGGCAGGGGAGTAAAGGGGAGACTACCGCTGCTGCTGCCCCGTTTGAAACACTACACACCATCACTGTAAATCAACAATCAAAATTGCTTGGACTCTGGAGGGAGGTAGTCATGGCAACGGGCCGAGGGGTGATGGGGGAGGAGAAAGAGGAGGAGGAGGAAGAGGAGGAGGAGGAGGAGAGTGGGAGGTGTGGAGGCTGGGGAAGAGGGGTAAACGAGAAGGAAAGGGAGTAGGAGGGGGTGGGCTGAGTGAGAGGGGTTAGGCTGGGGTTGGGGGATGAAGTGGGGGGATGTGTCGAGGGGGTGAGGCTGTTAAAGGGGGAGGAGAGGGGAGGAGGTGGTGGTGGAGGCGGCTCGTGGGGGGTGTCTGGGGGGCGAGGGGAAGTGCGTCTGCGCGAGGGGAGATGCTGGGATGCTGAGGGGAGGGAGAGGGAGGCAGGGGCCCTCACCACAGACCCGGTTCCAACCCCTCGCTGGCTGCACGTCTCTCTTCCCTTCCCAGCCGCCGCCGCCGCCGCCCGTCCACTTCCCACCTCCACCAGATCCAACTTGGTCATTTTCAGGGGCGATGCAGGAAGCGATAAGAGTTGGCAACTGTGGCTGGAAGGAAGAAGAGCTCCTCTTCCTTCTTTATATCCGGGCCGGGTCCTCCCTGTCGTGGGGCCTCCGTCGGTAGTAGTACTGTAGCAGCACCGGCGACAGCATCATCGTCCAGAAGCAGCATCACTTGATCTCAGTCTCCGCTGGCATCACCACCACCACCGAGCGTCCTCTCTACACACATACACTCACACGTTCATCGACCGACGACCCTCGCTGCTGCCTCGCCTCGCTCCAAGACGCCTCCGCCTCAGACAACGACGGCCTTTGAGACACTCAATCGAGGAGGATAAGAGTAAGAGAGAGAGACAGAGTGAGAGAGAGGGAGACAGACAAGAGGCTCCATCCAAGCTTTCCTCACCACCACCACCAACAACCACTACTACTCCTACGACGTCACTACACTACACCAAACTCCCTCCATCACTACAACAGCTTCTCCTCCCCATTGGCCACCATAACTTTATCCACTCATCTCCCCAGAAAGGTTTGAATAACAACTACAGTACTATTGCCTCCTCCCAGACCCGTCCCCTTCAAACCTTTTACCCAAACCCTTAAAAGAGAACATGACACAAAACCCACACACCGTTCAAGTGACTTAACGAATATACTACTACTACTACAAAAACTACTACTACTACTACTAAAACTACTACTACTTCTACTTCTACTACTACCGTTTTGAAGATATATATATATTATTTCTTGAATTTGAGTTGTGGAAACAGACCAAAAATATAATATACGCCGAGCTGCACAAGATCTATAAACGCTTCAGTACAACATTACCAAACTCAAAAAAAAAAAAAATCTTATCACACAAGGACATTCTGACAAGATCTTTCTCTCCTCAGTACTTGAAAGGTAAGTGGACAATTGTATTTCATCCTTGTCGTGAATTTTTTTCTTCCTTGATAGTTTATTCCCAGACTATTTTCCCATACTTTCCAACCTTCCTTAGTATTGTTAATTTTTCCCCATTCCTTTTAATTCAACTTTTCCTTACCTCTTCTCCTTTTCCCTTACTTTTTCTCTTTCCCTAATATAGTTTCCCTTACCTTTCCCATCATTTCCTTTTCTTTCTCCCCGATCGATAGACTTTCACCTGATTTTCCTCCCATCAGCTTTTTCCATCACCCTAAAGGCTTTCTCTTCCTTCACCATCCTTCCTTCTCCTAAGGCTTTCTCTTCCTTCACCATCCTTCCTTCTCCTAAGTCTTTCTCTTCCTTCCCCATCCTTCCTTCTCCTAAATCTTTCTCTTCCTTCCCCATCCTTCCTTCTCCTAAGTCTTTCTCTTCCTTCACCATCCTTCCTTCTCCTAAGTCTTTATCTTCCTTCTCTTCCTCAGTGATTCATTTTCATTCTCTATGTCTTTTTGTCCTTTCTCTTCCTTACTGATTTTCCCCTTGTTTCCCCTCATTCTCGAACTTTCTTATTTCCTCTTCTTGTCCTCCCCTCATCCTCACAGTTATCCCCTCATAGTTCAAGTTTTATTTCCCCTCATCCTCCAACCATTTCCCCTCATCCTCCAACCATTTCCCCTCATCCTCCTACCATTTCCCCTCATCCTCCAACCATTTCCCCTCATCCTCCGAATTTTTCCCATTTTCTTTATTTTTTTTACAATTTCCCTTATTTTCGGTCTCCTTCATCCCCTTATCCTCATCTTCTCATTATCCTTCGGCATAAGATTTTTCCTGTCTATTTCCATTGTGTCTGTCTGTCTGTCTGTCAAACCATGAGTCATTTAGTCTCTGTGAGTCAAACTTTCTCTCTCTCTATCCCTCTTTTTCTCCTATGTGAGTTAGTCTTATAGTCAATCTAGTCAGGCTGTTTTTGTACTTTCTAATGCTTTCTCTTTCAGTCTGATTTCCTTTTATTTTCTTTTTCTAATATAACTTTCCATTTTTCGTATTTTTATCACATTCTTCTTAAGTTTCCCCAAATCCCAACACAATCAGACTTGCTTTCCTGTTAATCTTATCACAATCATATTTTGTTTTTCCTAGATTACGTGTCCAATCAGATTCTTCATTTCTCCCAATCCTAAGTGAGTTACTTTAGGGGGTTTTTTCCTCGCTAAATCTTATCCAAACTCAATATATTTTCTCCCCCTTCCGATCACTGTCAAACTCTTGAATTCTTCCATCTCTAATCCTGTCAGGTTCTAAGGTTTATCCAATCCTTATCCCTCTAGAGTCAGAGTTTCCCCTAATCCTAATCTCACAAGACTCTGATTTCCTCCAATTTTCACTCAGTGAAAAACATTGGTGTCATTTTTCTTACATCTGTTCACTAGTTTTGTGTTTCCTGTGCTGTGTGTTAACTATCTCATCTGTTTACTAAGCTTCCAGTTGTATACGTGTTCTGTGACCTATGACCTCTTAACACCTAGGAATAGCGTTTAGATCTGGGCATATTGGTGACGTAGAATCAAAATTTTCGTGTATTGATGTTCTGTGTGTGTGTGTGTGTGTGTGTGTGTGTGTGTGTGTGTGTGTGTGTGTGTGTGTGTGTGTATGTATGTATGTGTGTGTGTGTAATCTTCATACTATCAGACACCATCGAGCCTCTAATGGTATTATATTATTCAGTTTACCGCACCATATGGCATCACCGGACACTATAAGACACATCAGGTGTACAGGTCCGGAATCTCAACCTCTCCTACGATAATATTTCCCCAGTATACCGGATATATAGATATAGAGAAGCATCTAATTACGGTTGAGTCTTAGAGTGTATATTCCGCCATTTTATTTTTGGACGTCATCTATGTGTCGTTGTTGTTACTATAAATATTTAGGTGTGTTTAAACGTTAGTCTTTATTAATCGTCTATATATTTTACTTACTATTCTCAAGATCATTAAAAATCAAGAACAGTTTTGTGTGTCGTATCTTGAGCTAACAAACTTCATACGTTTTATAGTTAGTACTAAAGAACATACTAATCCTCAATGATACGTCAGTTACTTTACATTCCTAGCGAGTCAAGAATATAAGAATCTCTGAAAATATCTCCAGTACCGGTAAATTGGCTTCACGTCATATCGAAAACAGTCTTACGAGTCTTGTGTCGGACCTTAAGCTGCCCAGTTAATGTGTGTTTCTGGGGACTTTTAAAACTTACGAATCTTTGAGGGGAAAAAAATATCCCCAATTTATTTGTAGAATATTCAGAAGATTTAATATTGTGGCCTTCATCTTCACGCCGTATCTACAGCCAGTTATGTCTTCCCGAGATTAAAATAACGCGCGAATTATCACCAGATCATTTAGCTAAGGTGTACATACAAACGAGATTCTCACCCCGTATGTAGAGTTATGAGTAGCATCTTAAGGTAGCTAGTTGTGAGGTGTTACTGAGGAATAACCCATCGTCAAGAACCTGTAGTGAGAAACTCTATTTAACGGACTATATGGGAGAATATAATCCGCTATATAGAGGTCCATGAAACCTCCATATAACGGACTATACCCCCATTTGAATGATGTCCGTTAACTGGAGGTTTTACTATATGACACAACAATAACTCTCGAAATGTTTATCCCAAAATATAATAAGATGTGGGTTTATGGATTACCTTGTGGACCCGGAGAAAGTTATGATGCAATGTAATGATTCTTCGTGAAGGTCAGTGTCACCTTAGATCCAGGTGACCTTTCTCCCCGAGCCAGGTACGTTAGGTTAGGTTAGGTTGGGTTGGGTTGGGTTGGGTTGGGTTGGGTTAGGTTAGGTTAGGTTAGGTTGGGTTAGGTTGGGTTAGGTTGGGTTAGGTTGTCAGTCAAGCATTAGTGGGTGGCTGAGAGAGACGATAACACTTTCTCTTTATACCACGACAGGAAAGAAATAAGAGTTGAATAGAAACTACAGGTAAAAGAAAGTGAATTAGAGAGTTACTGAGATATATTATATCTAACTTTCTCTACCATTTCAGTTATTTAGATGTTTCTTAATAATTATTTACTGACATGTGGAATAATCGATTCGTAGTCATTTTCACTCCCTCTTTGGTGGCCGGTCATCAAGACATACGTAAAGAAATGACAAAACCGTAAGTTAAGCGTCAACGAGAACACAAAATGGTGGAAGAGAGAGAGTGAGAGTGAGAAGAGGGAGAGAGAGAGAGAGAGAGAGAGAGGGAGAGAGGGAGGGAGAGGTTGGCCAAGTCCCAGTGCGCAGTATGTTAAAGGTGCAATGCCAGAATGCAACAGCCTGACTCTGGAAACTCAGCGAATCGCACGTTCAAGTTATTTTAGTTTTTTCACTAGATTAAAAAATAATTTGAAGAATGAAACTGAATAAAAAAACCACAGCGATAACGTTCAAAATGGCGGCAATGTTACACCGAGACTGTAGTTGGTTTGATGGTTCTATCCTAGTATAGGACTGTGAAGGATTGGTGTCCTATATCATAGATGGTTCTTGTAACAGTATAGTCGGAACCAAGGAAGGAAGGAGGGGAAGAGAGAAGGAAGATGGGAAACAGGGGAGGAAGGTATGAGGAGTAGAAGGAAGGATGGAAAAAGAGAAGGAAGGAATGAAGGAAGGAGGGGAGGAAGAGAGGCAGAAAGGGAAGGAGGAAGAGAGGAAGGAAGGAATGAAAGAAAGAAGAAACGGAGAAAGCAAATAGGGAAGGGTGGAAAGATGGATGGATGGAGGGGGAAGGAACAGAAGAAGGAAAGAGGAAGAAGATAAATAAAGCAAGACAAAAGAGGAGAAGAAAGAGGAAACAAGAAAACGAGATTATATAAAACAGAGGGCGAAGGGAAATACGAAGAAGTGAAAGAGAAAAAGAGAGAAAGCTAAGAACAGAGAGAACCAGATGAGAACATTGAGAATACGAAGAGAAGGAGAAAGTGAGAGAGATAAAATGTGATGAACGCGAAGGAGAAAGAAAAAGGAGGGGGGAGGGGGAGAAAGAAGAAGAATGCGGGAGAAGAGATGAGGAACGGGGAATCGGAGAGAGAGAGAGAGAGTTATCGACGTGTGAGTGTCTGGATCGATATTCACTGGTGTCGTTGGATCAATAACTGCTGCCGGGCCTGAGAGACGGTGAGGGGTGAGGGGAGTGAGGGAGGGAGAAAGGGGGGAGGGCTCTCTCTCTCTCTCTCTCTCTCCTCTCTCTCTCTCTCTCTCTCTCTCTGTCCTCAGCATCTTCTCTCTCCTTCCTCTCTCTGTCTCCTTCCCAAGTCTTCCTCAGCATCTCTCTCTCTCTCCTCAGCTCTCTCTCTCTCTCTCTCTCTCTCTCCTCAGCATCTCTTCTCTCCCAGAACTTCTCCTTCCCTCTCTCACTCAAGTCATTCTCTTATCTCTCTCCTCACCGAGTCTTCTCCCCTCATCTCTCTCTCCTCTCCTTCTCTCGCCCCATAACCAAATCTCTCCTTCCCTCACTATCTCTCTCCATAATCTCCTTTCCACTAAGCTCCCCCATTGACCTTCCTATCATCTCGTCTTCCCTTATCTCCCCACTAGAACTCATTTCTTCCTTGGTAACTCTCTATCCTCCCTTCACCACCCCTGCTTCATCTCATCTCCCAGCCTCTCTCCTTCCCATATTCTCCCAAACATACCTCCTTCTCCCACTCCCCGGGTTTAATCTCCCCCGGCCCTATTTCCACCCAGCATCTCACAATCTCCTTATATTGTTCTCATCTCCCTACCAAGAGTACAATATTCTCCCCCCACTCTATGTTGTCATATATCTTCACCCCAGCATTACTCTTTTTCTCCCCACTCTCTCTCTCTCTCTCTCTCTCTCTCTCTCTCTCTCTCTCTCTCTCTCTCTCTCCTTTCATCTCCCACTCTCTCTCTCTCTCTCCTTTCATCTCCCAAACTCAGCATCCCTCTCCTCCCCATCCAACACACCCACCATTCTCTTTCTCCCCTCTCTTTCATCTCCCACCCCATCACCCCTCTCCTCCCCCCCTCTCTCTTTCTCTCATCTCCCACGCGCGACATCCCCCTCATCTCCTCGCTCAGGGTTCATTTCTCCCCCCTCCCCTCCCCTCACCCTAATCTCCCCAGTGGATGGAGGGAAGAGAGCCTCCCCTTTACCTCCCCAACCACCGTGTCTCTTTAAGCTGAATTATTGCCATTGTATTTATTCTTGTATTTAACCTGTAATTATAAGGACAGCAAAATAAGTACAAAGATAGAGAATTAACAAGAAAAGAGAGAAAGAGACAGAAGGCACGAGCGAGAGATAGAGAGAGCGAGAGATAGAGATAGAGAGAGAGAGAGTACTTTAGGATAATGAAATCAGAGAGAGAGAATTTAGAGGATAAGTTAATAAATGGAACGAGAGAAAATAATAAGAAACGATATAAAGAGGAATGAGAGAGGACAGTACAGTGAGGGAGGGTGGTGGCTGGGGTGTTGGACGGCCAGATAACGGCACTGTGGGGAACACGGCAATGTCGTATTGATTTTGTCCAATATTAGACATTTAATATTCCAGAAAGGTCCTGCCTGGCCTTGAACGACGGAAACTATTACCCTGTATGGTCAGGCTGGCCGATGTGTGATGATTCTCGTGTTATTTGGGTTATGTTATGTTCACGGCCAACCTAAGTATTTATGGTAGTGGTGTGAAAACTGTGTGTTTTTCCTATCAGAAGCCAATTAGAACGAAGGGAAACAGAAAGGAGATGAAACGATTGGTTGCGTGGACTGGCAGCACTCACGTATGACCGATGTATGATAATGATCGCGTTAATTAGGTTGTTAACTATGGCGCTGTGTTTTGTTTTTCTTAGTATCAAATAGGTGTGTAAATATCCCACCAACAGCTAATGAGAACAAGGAAAAATAAACGTTAAGAAACGATTGGCTGCGTGGCCGGCAGTGTCTCCCAGTAACCGGCAACTAGGAAGTAGAGATAGGTCACGTGATCTCGTGCGTCACCCAGGCGCTGGCCAATCACAGTCAGGCGCCGCCATCCTCAATGGAGATCCTCAACATCCTATATAACACCTCCGAGTTTATTCTTGTTATAGACGTGTTGGGGGTCAGCGGGCGGGGTGACCTGGCGGTGACCTTTGTGTGTGCTGCGCTGTACTGTACTGTACCACATAACATATCTTCCAGTGTGTGATTATTTGTAAAATGATCTTCATTCAGCCGCCGAACCTGAGACTTATGTAGAGTTTACTACAACAACGAAAACATAGGGTCACACACACACACACACACACACACACACACACACACACACACACACACACCCACACCATAAGAGGTCGCCGCTAGAGGCAACAGATAACTGGCGAATGTTAGTTTGGTTTAACAACGTTGACAGTGTCACTGTAGGGAGCCCGGCGCTGATAATAACTCCTACTGGCGCTCCATAAGAGGGACTTGTATACCAGGTAAAAATAAACAATATTCTCACCTCCCTAAAAATACGTCCTTCTTGTTCTAAAATGAAAAACTAGCGCTAAATTATCGGCTATTAGCACTCTAACAACTAATGGGTCAGCTGGCAGGATGATAGTACTAGTCACCCGATAGTACACACACTATTCACCCCGGGAATCAAACCCAGGTCCATACACCTCCGAGCTAAACACTCTACCACTTGAAACACAGAAGTGGGATGACTCACACCTTCCACACCTCAACAGTGGTAGTGAAACTCGAGTGGTGAAGACCGTAGACTCTATCAAGGCGCTGTGGTTCGTGCTGAGGTGAAGTTAACTGGCTGTATGCATGTCTTTGTGGGTGTTTATATGTATGTATGCTTATGTATTAATGTTTATATGTGTTTATGTATATATGTATGTATATTAATAATCTAAGTATGTATTTATCGTGTAATTTTCTTCTGTTTTTATCTATCTATCATCTTAAAGAAATACATGACTGTACACAGTTGAAAGTTATAATACTTTTCTAAATATCATACAACCGACCCAACATTCTGCCTTATTATGACGTGAATTTATCATCATTCTATCTCAACCCATAGATAGAATGGTCACTATTCTTCCCCCTTCTCATCATCACCTTCTATTCATCGTTCACTATCCGGGGAAAATTAATCGGCCAAATTTAATGCCTTTATTGGTTTCCTTAACCGATTATGAGGGTGAAAATCGGCTAAAATGGGAAGTATTTTATCGGGTTCTGTTCTTAATACTATTGACGATAAGGAGGTATGCCGATAGCGAATTCTTAAAACCCGATTATGATGGAAAAATCGGCTAAAATCGGTACTTTTTATCGGGTTCTGTTCTTATTTTTTTTATTTCAGTGATAATAGACATTAAATGAGACAGTGACCTTCTCCCCTCCCTCCCTCCCTCCCCACCCCTCTCCTCCCTCCCCCACACCCTCTTCCTCCCTCCCCCACACCCTCTCCTCCCTCCCCCACATCCTCCCTCCCCACACCCCTTCTCCTTCCCACACACACCCTCCTCCTTCCCCCACACCTCCTTACCCCCCACCTCCTCTTCCCCCCTCCCCTCCCCCCCCCCCACACCCTCTCCCTCCCCTCCCCCACCCTCTTCCTCCCTCCCCCACCCCCTCCCTCCCTCCCCCCCACACATCCTCCTCCCCACCCCTTCTCCTTCCCCCCACACCTCCTCCTTCCCCCCCACACCTTCTCCTTACCCCCCACACACCCTCCTCCTTCCCCACACACCTTCTCCTTCCCTCCCCTTGCCCTCCCTCCCTCCCCCCACCCCCTCTCCCTCCCTCCCCCACACACACTACACAGTTTTCTTTTAACATTGAGGGAAAAAAAAGGAAAGCAAAATAAAAGTGAGTTATCTGGAGGTTCTGTTTCCATCAACACTCACTGACAACAACAATAAAATGGCCTTCCTTTCCTCCTATCCACTATACCTTCTCTCTCTCCCTCCCCCTCCCTCCCTCCTCTCTCCCTCCGCCTCTCTCCTCCCTCTCTCCCCTCCCGCCTCTCTCCCTTCTTCTCTCTCCTCCCTCCCTCTTTTGCCCTCTCCTCCTCCCTCCTTCTTCTCTCCCTCCCGCCTCTCTCCTTAGCCTCATACGTGTAAATATTGGGAAAATCTCGCTTGAAATTGTTTTTTATGTCGATTTATCTTCTACCTTCAGTAGCGATAAATGTACAGTTACTTCCACCCCCTTCCCCCTTCTCTATTACCCCTCTCCCCTTCTTTTTCCTCCTTCCCCCTTCTTTTTCCCCTTTCCCCCATCACCCTTCCCCTTTCGCGATAAAAAAAATAGAAACAAAGAAATAACCCCCAAAAATTGGTGTTTTTGATGGAGGATTTCTCTTCTGTTCACAACCAGTTATAACAGGAAAATCCTTGTCTCGCTTCCAAGAGAGAGAGAGAGAGAGACAGACGGAGAGACACACACAGACAGACAGACACACAGACAGACAGACACACAGACAGACACACAGACAGACAGACAGACACACAGACAGACAGAAAGACAAGAAAAAACCCGCACCCCCTCCAAAAAAAAAAAATCGTCTAAAAATGGTGGGTATTGGGCGTGTGGGCGTGTGGGCGTGTGTGTGTTGCCCGGAGCGTCCGTCATTGGCATATTAATAGGGGAGTTCTACACCTTTCATTTATATGGTAATGTGACTGCATAGCCAACTAGTGCTCCTCCTGCTACCGCCGTCATCTCCATCCTCATATTACAGCATTGTTTCAACCACTTATACTAATGGTAATTTGGATGTGAAGTGCTCCAGGGGGGTTTGTGTGTGGGTGGTGAGGTGGGTGGGTGGGTGGTGATGGTGTGGGTAGTGGCGGTAAGTGGATTGCGTGGGTGGTAAGGTGGGTGGTAGGTGGTTTGCGTGGGTGGTAAGGTGGGTGGTAGGTGGTGGTGAGGTGGTTTTGGTGGAGTGTGAGTGGTAAGGTGAGTGGTGGGTGGTTGCGTGGTGGTAAGGTGGGTGAGGTGGTGGTTGGAGGTTGCGTGGGTGATGAGGTGGGTGGTAGGTGGTTTGCGTGGGTGGTAAGGTGTTTGGTAGGTGGTTTGCGTGGGTGGTAAGGTGGGTGGTAGGTGGTTTGCGTGGGTGATGGGGTGGGTGGTAAGTGGGTGTGGGTGATGGTGATAATAGCGATAGGTGATGGTGGTACTGTTAGGTGTGGATGTTGTTGATGGTGGTTGGTTGTGGGTAATGGTGGTAGTAGTGGTTGTGGGTGGTGACGCAGGTGAAATCAGTGGTGGTAGGAGTCTGTGGTGGTGATAGTGGTGACCTTAATGGTGACGTAGTGGTGTCAGTGATGGTGATGTGTTAGCGTGTGATGGAAAGGTTCGTTGTCACGGTGATAGCGGTGACAGTGTCAGTGGTCAGATGATGGTGAGGGTGAAAGTTTCCTGGTTGGATGTAATGGTGATAGTGGTGACGATGGTGATAGTGTGACGATGGTGATAGTGGTGACGATGGTGATAGTGGTGACTGGTTGGTGATAGTGGTGACGATGGTGATAGTGGTGACGATGGTGATGAGTGGTGACGATGGTGATGGTGGTGACGATGGTGATAGTGGTGACGATGGTGATAGTGGTGACGATGGTGATAGTGGTGACGATGGTGATAGTGGTGACGATGGTGATAGTAAATAATCATGAATTCGTTTATACATCACTGACCCGGTATATACTAAGGGTTCAGCTATCCTTGGAGTAGAGGTTGATCATGCGTTAAGAGTGTGATGAGTGAGGGGGAGAGAGGGATGGGAATGGGAGATGAGATGAAGGGATGAGATACCTCTCTTTCTCTCTCCCCTTTCCCACATCCCCTCTCCTGTCTAGACCTATTGATCCACACACACACACACACACACACACATACATACATACATACACACACACACACAATACACACTCGCAAGTATGAGATGTTTCCACACACACAATCTATATATTGATCTCCATGAACTGCTACTCTCACTCTAGCTCTCTCATTGTTTACATACATACATACATACATACATACATACATACATACATACATACATCCAGATCGACAGACTAACAGACAGACATTCAGACATTAATTTAGACAGACAGATTCAAAGTCATAGAAATAACAAGAACAAGTTTAATCCCCTCCCCCCTCCCCCCCGGACCAAAAAAGGCATCATCTGGACCGGGCCAGAGGTGCATGGTGAAGAAGGGTTGTGACGTGAAGAAGGACTTACTGCCACACTCAACACACGGTCGAGAATGTCATCCCAGAATCAGGTGGTGGTCGCCTTTATGGTACCCCTGTGGGTTAGCTCCCTCTCGTCACTTGGGTTCCTTCCCCTCATCTCCATAAACCAACAGAGAGGGGAAGTCCTGGGTGAGGGGAAACTCTGTTATTCCTGCTCGTTAATTGATTTGCATCTCTCGCTTGGCTCTCTCTCTCTCTCTCTCTCTCTCTCTCTCTCACACACACACACACACACACACACACACACACACACACACACACACACACACACACACATTTAGCTTGCCTCAATCACCTCTCCCACTCACTCACTCTTCTCCTCCTCTTTCCTTTTCTCTCCCCTTTCACTCACTTTCCTCTCTTTCCCTACTCTCTCTCACTCACTGTCTCTCATTCACTCTCCTCTCTTATCCTCTCTCTCTCTCACTAAGTGTCTCTTCTCTCGTTCTCTCCCTCTCTCGCTCACTGTTCTCTTTCTCTCCCTCTCTCACTTACTGTTCTCTCTTTCCCTCCTCACTCTTACTCACTCTCTCTTCTCTCTACCTTCACACTCAGTCTCTTCTCTCTCTTCCCCCTCTCTTTCCCTCTCTCCCTCTCCCCTCTTTTGTCCCCTCGTGTTACATCCGGCTCACTCCGCCTCTCCTTCTTCTCCTCTCATATACGTCAGCTTTACTTCCTCCTGCCTCTTCCACTCATTCACTTTTGTTTATCTCTCTTTCTTTCTTTCTTTCTTTCTTTCTCTTTACTTCTCTCTTTCCCTTTCTCCCTTTTCATGGTCTCAATGTTTTTATTATTATCTCTCTCTCTCTCTCTCTCCTCAACCCTCCGTCATTCCTCCCTACCACTTCTCCCCTTCTAATCTCATTCCCCAGAAGAGTGAAGGCAGGGAGGGGCGTGCCGAGGAGTCTCCACATTCCCAGATAATAGTTCATACCATAACACAAAATACTTCCTCTAAGACTCTAGAAACAAGAAGAGTATTAGGGTTTATATGACGCCATTTTGACTGCCAGTGTGTGTGTGTGTGTGTGTGTGTGTGTGTGTGTGTGTGTGTGTGTGTGTTTTAAGCTTAATTAGGGTTTTAGTTAGATTTTTTGAAAGCTTAAGGGAAAAAAATGAAATGTTTACATGTACGAAGCTTTAAGAATCGGATACCAAAACAAGTGGATCAAGTCCTAAGGGTCCGACATCATCGACCTGAACATAACCCTCCCTTTAAATCAACTCCTTACCCCTTTTTACTAACTCCTCCTTCATCACTTCCTTAGCCCCTTTCCTCATTTGTGCCCTTAGGCTGTTTTCAGCATCAACAACAAATTATTCAACTCCCCCATTTTTTTTTTACTTTAAGGTCGAAAATCCTTTGTGTTTGCCACTACATTATGGCTCTTATTGGCCCTTAGAGGGCTTTTTGTACGCCTGACTGCTACGTCATTAGTGTGTGAAGGGGGTGAAGGGGGTGTGTGCGGCTATGTCTAGACGGCTACTGTGTGTGTGGGGGGGGGGATGTCTAAACCGTACTTTATGTTTCAAAGACGAATTTTCATGTCTAAAGTATAATGTCTAAATAGGAACTGTGGAGCCATGCCTATGTCTACACGGGAATGACATCTATGTATTGTAATATCTTAACTATGTCTATATAGGGTAATGTACCTGGTCCTACAACAAAGTTTAAGTCTAGGAGAATATGTCTACAGAACCACAATGACAACAGCTAGTGTGAGTCCTATCTCAGCCTAACGACAACCTTCATGGCTAAAAGTATGTCCACAAGGTCGTATCTATATCTGGAAGAATGTCTATTGTCAACGCAGAGTCGTATCAGGGAGTAACGACACCCTTCATGGCTAAGAGTGAGTGTTCAGGGGGTCGTATCTATGTCTGAGAGAATGTCTATGGTAACAGCGGGGTTTAGGACAAGTCGTATCTTGCTTTACGAGGAGAAGTTATGTCTGGTACAATGTCTATGTTTACAAAGTTCTATATGTTAACTACAATGTCTAAAAAGGTTGTGTTTACGCCAATAGACATATTTCAGCCGACAACGATGACTTATGTCTACATCTGAGTTTAGACAGACGTGCGGTTCTTCACTTCACTTTATAGTATGTCTGTGTCTGTGTCTGTACGTGTCAGTGTCCAACGGTAGATGTCTCTTCTTGTCTGTCAGTCATCTATGAAGTCTTATTCTGGTGTCTTGCTAAATATAGACAGACTGACAGACAAACAGAAAGACAGACGGGCAGGGAGAAAAGAGAGAGAGAGATAGATAAGGGTAAACGGACAGACAGACACAGATATAGATAGACAGGTAGATAGATAGATTGACAGATTAAACTTAACTCACTCAATTTACACCTTTATCTGCTTACATTAATTATATTTACCTTAATTAATACCTCTATCTACCTTCTTGCACACCTTCCTCACCTGTCTCAATTTTGTGTACTATATTTGTTTGTTTATGGAAGATCACCTATGTTTGTGTGTGTGTGTGTGTGTGTGTGTGTGTGTGTGTGTGTGTGTGTGTGTGTTGATCTTTCATCTTCTTTGTATTATTTTACTTACCATTAGTATCACTTTTTATTTCTTATTATTTCAGTTATCCGAACAATAATTCCCATTATCCGACCAATACCCCGACCAATAAGTCCCGTTATCCGACCAACAATTCGTAATATCATCATCATATCGCTTTTGCTATTTTTTGTTCCCTTTAGCTATCATTATTATCATTTCCTTTTTCTATTTATATTTCATGTTTCATCTATCATCAATTTATCACTTTAATACCACATCCGGTTCAACGAAAAACAAAATAATTCACATAACGTACAAACAAATTCGTTAAGCGAGTATTCTAATCAGGTCAAGTTCGTAAGTTAAAGATCAAGAACTCATTTACCGAACCAGCCAATCAGATTTAGAGATATAATTACACGTTGGATATCATTGGTTCATTTAGAAAAACATATCAGAATTACAGGTGAATCTGTCAATCTGTCAATTCTAGTCATTCCATTGACTTTCAACTTCAACTCTACCTTAATCTCATAGGTCTCACCCCCTTACCCCTCTCTTTACCACCGTCAAATCAATCACCATCAATTCTAATCTTATATTTCAATTCTTCGTCAATTCTTTTGCTCAATTCCCTCCCTCCTGTCAATCCCCGTCCCAATTCCCCCCCGTGTATCCTATTATCCCCGTCTCTCAATCCCTGTCAATCCTCTAATCCTATCTCTCAATCCCACTGCCCCGTCTCTCAATCCCTGTCAATCCTCTAATCCTATCTCTCAATCCTCTAACCCTTGTCAATCCATCAATTCCCTCTTCATTTCTACCTCCCCATCAACTAAACCAAGGGGAGGAAGAGAGGGAGAAGAGAAGGAGGCGAAGAAGAGGAGAAGGAGGACGAAGAGAAGAAGAGAAGGAGGAGAAGGAAAAGCATGGCTAATATCCGGCTTTCTACAGATCCGGCAGATTAATTCCTGATAATCCAGTAAGCCGAATTTTTTCTTATTTAGCCGGATGGGGGAGTGAAAAACAGGCTGTGGTATCCGGCTCTCAACCACCGTGTAAATACGGACTAAGTGGTCGGAACCGATATAAGGGACCAGAACCGATATAAGGGACCAGAACCGATGTAAGGGGCCAGAACCGATATCAGTGGATAAGTTGTTGATATGATAGCAGATATCGGCTTATTTGTCCGATTGTATGTGAGGGAAGATGATTGGGTGAGGGGGGAGGTGTATGAGGGAGGTGTATGTGAGGGGAGGAGAGGTATGTGAGGGGAGGAGAGGTGTATGTGAGGGGGGAGAGGTGTATGAGGGGGAGGTATGTGAGGGGAGGAGAGGTATGTGAGGAGGAGTGTGTATTATTATTATTATTATTATTATTATTATTATTATTATTATTAAAGTTACCTAATTGTTCGCCTTTTCACATTCTAATCTATTTTGCTCATCTATGCAAATTACAAATTACATTCAATTTTACCATATGAATAATTATCTCTTTCTATCTCTCTCACTTTCACTTTTCATTTAATTCTGAGTCTGTCTCAAACACTCTCTCTTTCTCTCACATACACACACTTTCACTCTCTCTCTCTCTCTCTCTCTCTCTCTCTCTCTCTCTCTCTCTCTCTCTCTCTCACTCTCTCTCTCTCTCTCACTTTATCCTCGTCGTCCCCTGCCGTGTGTTGGGGTTTGTCTCAAAGGCTGTTCTTCCTGGAAAAAGAATAACGAAAAAAAATCCATAAGAAAACTGAGGTTCTGGACGGGACATCAAGGGGTGTTTTGATCTACAGGATGATGGAGGAAGGGTAAGAGGAGGAGGGGGGGGGGTAATGGGGTGGGTGAGTGTACGAAGGAGAAGGAGAGGGAGGAGGGGAGGGAGGGAGGGAGAGGGAGGAGGTGAGTGAGGGAGGGAAATAGAGATAGGAAGAAATAGGAGAACGAATAGAAGAAGGATGAGGAGGACGCAGGAAATGAAGAAGAGGAGGAGCATTACAGGATGTCCTTTTACACCCACACTAACAGAGGCAACTGGACACCGTGGACACACCCTGTTTAACCCCACTTGTATATTTCCCTGTTAATACTCAATAAAAATGGACCCCCCCAAAGCCGATAAATTCTCAAAGAGTTTCCATGATGCGTTTTAACTTTGTTACTTAAGGGAAATTTTGTTTACAATACGAATAATTTTTTAGATCAGGGATTTTTTAATATATTTAGTTAGGAGAAAAATACCTCACGATCCTTTTAGAATTTCTATTTGATCCCTTAACTAAGACAGGTAGAGGCGTTCCTACACCTGTAATTACTAGAAAAAAATTCATTATCATTTACCTTTTGTAATCCTTAAGACTGGTGGTGAATTGACCTTTGTAAATTATTTGTAAATATTTTGTCTTCATGAATGAATGTCTGTCTGTGTTGATTTTTTGGCAACACACACACACACACACACACACACACACACACACACACACACACACAGTAAAACTAGACCTAATCTCTCCATTACAATCCTAAATCCCTGTGTAATTGGTTAGTCTGGTGTCGCTGCTATTTCTAGTATACTCTTAAACCCTTTGAGTACCATCCCAATCCCTTGAGTACGATACCTTAACCCCTTGAGTACGATTACCTAACCCTTTGAGTACCATCCCAATCCCTTGAGTACGATACATTAACCCCTTGAGTACGATGACCTTACCCTTTGAGTACCATCCCAGTCCCTTGAGTACGATACCTTAACCCCTTGAGTGCGATGACCTAACCCTTTGAGTACCATCCAATCCCTTGAGTACGATCCCTAACCCCTTGAGTACGATGACCAACCCTTTGAGTACCATCCCAGTCCCTTGAGTACGATACATTAACCCCTTGAGTACGATGACCTTACCCTTTGAGTACCATCCCAACCCCTTGAGTACGATACCTTAATCCCTTGAGTACGATGACCTAACCCGATAATTTAACCTGTTTCTTTGGTGTTTGTCATTTATCTACTAGTCACCTGTTGATCTACCTTGAGTCTACCTCGTGTCTACCTGTGTAAACTTCGTATCAACCTTCTGTCTACCTGATGCTACGTATCTACCTCGTATCTACCTTTGGTCTACACTATACTTAGCTAATTATTAAATGGTTTCCACGATAAGAATACCGATGTGCAAAAGGTCTTTATGGGTCTATTATGAATAAGTTAAAAGCATCTGGATGTACACAGTAAATGTCGGCAGCCATCTTGTTTTCCGAGCCCTCTGGTGGCGAGAGATGGAACCAGCAGCCTCCCTCCCCCGCTTGGTGACGTCATGGCCCCCGTGGCAAGCTGGCTGGTAGAGTTGTCGGATTCACCAGCCACCATCTTTATCGCATCCCATCCAGGCCACTCCCAAATTACCCGGGTTCGTCTTTAGTTTATGTGGATCTTCTTTATTTTATGACAAACCCCTTCCCATTTTTATGTTGATTTTCTCTCCTCACGATCGCCAAAATCCCTCGTATGATTTCTCCAGAATCGTCAATTTTGAGTTTTACGCGGCGATTCTCTCTTGTTTTTATGTCGATGCTCTTCTGTTTTATTGCGATTCGGGTTTATTTTTATACCGATTGTCTCTTGTCTCAAAGCGGATTTTCTCCTGTTTCATTAACCATCTCCAGACTAACTCTAATTTCACGCAGTCTATATCACAACCTTTTATAAATACTAAGAACGTAACAATATTGAAATGAGGAACGAGGAGACGGGAGCACCCTTAATAATTAAACCCATCATAAGGGCAACAAATATTTTCATGTATTTTATTCTCCGGGCGCTTATACATCTGTCAAGAGACGACTTCAAAAATAAGGTATTTACGAAGACTTTGGGGGTTGCTATTCAGGTGTAAGCTCATTAGACTCAAGGTAAGGCGACGACGACATGAGAACACAATGTTGCTCTCTCTCTCTCTCTCTCTCTCTCTCTCTCTCTCTCTCTCTCTCTCTCTCTCCTCCTTCCTCCCATTCTTCCTAGCCACCTCCAAGCCCTCTCTTCACGCTCACTCAAGTATTATTTAATCGCCTTTCACTTTCCAGAAGACAAATTGGAAGAAATTTTACCCCGTAGGTCGAGTAAATTGTCGAGGATAGAGGCGGTGGGGAGGAAATAGGGAAGGTTATGCTGACTACCTATTTAAAGTTTTCTCCCCCGCCGTCAGGGATATTACACAAGTTGAGAAGGGGCGGGGAATTTTCTTTAAAGATGGGGAATTTTTATTATCAGATCGGGAATATTTTGTGGGGAATGTTTGTGAGAGGTGGGGAATGTTTGTGAGAGGTGGGGAATGTTTGTGAGAGGTGGGGAATGTTTGTGAGATAAGGAATTTATATAACATGAGAATCTTTTTTTTTATGAATTAAAGATTTTTTGTGAGACGGGGAATTTATTGTAGTGAGATGAAGAACATGTTAAAAGGTGGGGAAATTTTTATCATAAACTAGGAAATTTCTTTAGATATGAAAGAATTTTTCATGGCATGGGGGATTTAAATTATTTTGACTTGAGATGGGGAGTTTTACCTAGAGAAAGAGACGAATATATAGGGTATTTGGGGAATAATCCTCAAGAAGGTGGGGGAAAATTAAGTTATGGGGATTTTTCACATTCACTACTACTACTACTACTACTACTACTACTACTACTACTACTACTACTACTACCACATTTACCTCTGCTACAATTAATACAAAAACTACTACTAAAACTACTGCTATCACTACTACAACTGCTACTACAACAACAACTACTACTACGACAATTACTACAACTACTACTACTACTACAACAATAACTACTACAAACCCCTACTACTACTACTACTACTACTACTACTACTACTACTACTACTACTACCACCACCACCCCTGCTACTACCATCTCTAATAGAAATTTCTATACCAATAATAATCGCCCAATAAACCTTCCCAAATATAATTAATAATACACCCCATCCCTCCAAATACCTCTATAATCCATTTTATTGACATATTACGGCCTAATAGCTTAATAAAACTCTATTACCCACTGGCCAAACTATCGTTACATGAACTGTATTACGATTGAGTGTAATCACATAGTCTCCCCTTGAATATCACCAATTTTCTATGAAGGTTTTCTGGTGGGTGTATCGAGGTATAACCGATCATTGTTTGTAAACATTGTCAGCTGTATATTTTAATCATTCTGTATGAACTTTTGATGGTCTTTTGTTGTTTATTTACATTTTAGGATGATTGGAGAGAGAGAGAGAGAGAGAGAGAGAGAGAGAGAGAGAGAGAGAGAGAGAGAATTAATTTGTATATTTTCACTGGTCTCATTCAGAACGTCTTGGTTCATTTCAGACTCGGTCCGCTCGTGGCTCCAGCAGACGTCATTGGATTTCAGCAGAATCTAGAAAGCTTAAGTGAGATTATGTGAGCTTCAGGCGACTTCAGAATGATCAAGTGGCTTTCAGAGAGCTTCAGGAAGATTAAGTGGGCTTCAGAGGACTTCAGAATGCTGAAATGGGCTTTAGGGTGATTTCAGAAATCTTGACTAGATTTCAAAAAAAATAAAATTAACTTCAACAGACGATAAACGTTCTTTGGGCTTCAGCAAGACTTCAAAAAAATTAACTGGACTACAGCAAGCATCTTCGACCGACTTCAGAGTACAATAAAACTTTAAATTAACTTCAGCACGCCGCCAGGATACGCTTCAGCAGATTTCAGCAAACCGGCGTGGACTTCAGCGAACTTCAGGAGCAGGACTTCAGGAAAATATTCGAGTTGTCTCCTCGTGTTCACTGCAGGCCTTAATGTAGAACTGTTCATAAGGCACGCGGTGAATGCCAAGAGCCTCTCTACCTTCTTCCTCCTGCTGGTGGTGGTGGTGGTCCTTCGTCGCCTGCTTCGTCTCCCCTGTCATCACCATCATCGTCTTCAATACCTTTGTCATCGTTTTCGTAATCAGAAGAATTGTTTTATGTTTTAGAAATTTTACTGTAAGGATCTCTCTCTCTCTATCTATCTATCTATCTATCTATCTATCTATCTATCTATCTATCTATCTATCTATCTATCTGTCTATCTATCTATCTATCTATCTCTTAGGACAGGTAGTTTGAGATAATAACCCCTTAATATCCTAGATTAGGTCAAGGTCATTTACACCTTTAAGGATGTAGATGACAGGTAAATGATCTTAATATAAAAGAAGGAAGGAATAAGTGTAAATTAAAATAATAATTTTAAGTAATAAGTAAATGTGAATAAAAATCAACTGTAAATGCACTTGTTTTAAAAGTAACTTATAAATGATTCTTGTTTTAATAGTAACTTATAAATGATTCTTGTTTTAAAAGTAACTTATAAATGATTCTTGTTTTAAAAGTAACTTATAAATGATTCTTGTTTTAATAGTAAGTTATAAATGATTCTTGTTTTAAAAGTAACTTATAAATGATTCTTGTTTTAATAGTAAGTTATAAATGATTCTTGTTTTAAAAGTAACTTATAAATGATTCTTGTTTTAAAAGTAACTTATAAATGATTCTTGTTTTAATAGTAAGTTATAAATGATTCTTGTTTTAAAAGTAACTTATAAATGATTCTTGTTTTAATAGTAACTTATAAATGATTCTTGTTTTAAAAGTAACTTATAAATGATTCTTGTTTTAATAGTAAGTTATAAATGATTCTTGTTTTAAAAGTAACTTATAAATGATTCTTGTTTTAATAGTAAGTTATAAATGATTCTTGTTTTAATAGTAAGTTATAAATGATTCTTTTTGTAATACTATTGACAACTTAACGAGGTGATGAACAAGCAACATGGAAACACTGTAAACCGTAATAGTGTTGACGGTATTAATACATGATCTTGACTATATGTGTTTCTAGTTGTGTTTCGGTTTATGTACTGATCCACTGTGTTGTGTGAGAGAGAGAGAGAGAGAGAGAGAGAGAGAGAGAGAGAGAGAGAGAGAGAGAGAGAGAGAGAGAGAAGTCTTGTGTATCGGTGTTTTGTTTAAATAGAGAAAAAGAAATAGAGAGATAGAGACATTGTTTGGCAAAGTGGTAGTAATAGTAGTAGTAATAGTAGTAGTAGTAATAGTAGTTGTTGTAGTAGTAGTAGTCGACATAAACCACACGATAAATCACCACCTGTTATTGACTACAGAGATAACACCCTTTGTCTCTCTGGGGTGATTTACAGACCAATAAATACTCCAAATCACCTTAATCAATCGGGCACCTGCAGACACACTCTCACCTGGGCAGTGTGTGTGTGTGTGTGTGTGTGTGTGTGTGTTTGTGTGTTTGTGTGTGTGTGTGTGTGTGTGTGTGTGTGTGTTTATATATGTATGTGCTAAGTGAGTAGTTAATGTTATTTATCTGTTAATTGAGTAGTTAGTGTGTTATTGATGTATGTGTGTGTGGGGGGGCAGAGCTCAGTAAGTGATTTAGTTATTTATGTACACATATGTTCAGTGGCTGATGTTATTCATGTATACTTTACTTAACTTTACTTATCAATGTATTAAGTGAATGTAACACTATATAGCTACTGACTTCAGGGGCATTGTTACTTAAGGAATTAATTATCTACTATTACCACTTTTTTCACTTTACGGATTTACTTAACATTAAAGTGGCTTATGAAAGAAATATTATATGATATTAGATAAAAGTTGACGAATTATTCACAAGCAAATTTAATCCTGCTAAGAAATTATCCAAGACAACAACAAAAGATTTGTATATCTTAGTGTCACATAAACAATTTATATTAACCGGTTTAAAGGGCTAGTTGTTATATATTCGAGCTGTTTGTTTATTACGTGAAAATTAAAGGTTAAATAGTTATATTGTATTATAATGTGTGTTAATGTTTGTGTGTTTAGTGGTGGATTAAGTCACTATTATCAGTGTTTGTCTCTTCTGCCAGAGTGTTAAGCCTAGCCATTTTAACCCAGATGTCTGTGTGTGTGTCATTTAAGCTTAAGTTTAAAGATTTTATTTAAATGTGTAGATATTTATATATATTTTCATCTATGGTTTTAAGAGTAAATATAACCACTTAAAAAATTATGGGAAGTCTTTTAAATGTAGATTTTTGGGGATATTTTAAAGTAATTTTATGGACATTTTAAAGAACATTTATATTTAAGTGTTCACAATACATTTAGCCAGTTTGAGTGACATTTACGAGTGCATTTAATGGTCAGACATTTGCATTTTGAACGATATCTGTATTGGATATTGATTTAGCCATTATATGTAGACAGCCATTTACAGGAGCATTTACATATGAAGATTGAAAGACAGAACTTGTCATTGTGAGAAGTATTTATGCTGACTCTTTTTAAAGCCAGTATTTAGAGGTAAACTTATCATAGTAAGCCTAGTATATGTTTGGACTATTTTAGGTAACATGTAGACTTAAGCATTTACGACAAAGTTTACACAGTGAGACCTCTATTTAACGGGGTGTAGTCCTTTATATAGAGGTCCCTTAGATGTGAAACCTCCATATAACGGAATATACCCATTAGAGTGATGTCCGTTAAATGGAGGTTTTTACTATGCCTATACGGTATAGACATAAGTGGTATATAGATCTAGACATTTTGAGCTTTAGTTGCGAGTCAGTGCTGTGGTTTACTCAATGGCCTGACGTGTGACTGGCGTTCAGAATACACAACACCTGCAAAGAACGTTCCTTTAGGTATTACTGACTAGATATATATTTTTAACTTCTAACTCCACTGTATAATAACTGAATAAACATTGTAAAAAATAATTCTAATGGATTATCCCCCAATATATAATTACTTTATTTATTTACCCACAAGTAAGGATAGTTATTGAAGACTGAGATGGATTGTTTAGTTAAGGATTTGGACTTTAAGATAAATATATACACGAAGATTGGCTAATGACCTGTTGTAACTTTGTAAATATACTGAATTTGGTGATTTGTGAACTCTCTCTCTCTCTCCTACAAACATTACCCAATACTTCCTCACCTTCAGCCTCAGGAAACAAACACTACCACCATCAGGAAACAAACACTACCACCACCAGGAAACAAACACCACCACCACCAGGAAACAAACACTACCACCATCAAGAAACAAACACTACCACCATCAGGAAACAAACCCTACCACCACCAGGAAACAAACACTACCACCATCAGGAAACAAACACTACCACCACCAGGAAACAAACACTACCACCATCAGGAAACAAACACTACCACCACCAGGAAACAAACACTACCACCATCAGGAAACAAACACTACCACCACCAGGAAAAACACTACCACCATCAGGAAACAAACACTACCACCACCAGGAAACAAACAACACTACCACCACCAGGAAACAAACACCACCACCACCAGGAAACAAACACTACCACCATCAAGAAACAAACACTACCACCATCAGGAAACAAACACTACCACCACCAGGAAACAAACACTACCACCACCAGGAAACAAACACTACCACCATCAGAAACAAACACTACCACCATCAGGAAACAAACACTACCACCACCAGGAAACAAACACTACCACCATCAGGAAACAAACACTACCACCACCAGGAAACAAACACTACCACCATCAGGAAACAAACACTACCACCATCAGGAAACAAACACTACCACCACCAGGAAACAAACACTACCACCATCAGGAAACAAACACTACCACCATCAGGAAACAAACACTACCACCATCAGGAAACAAACACTACCACCATCAGGAAACAAACACTACCACCACCAGGAAACAAACACTACCACCATCAGGAAACAAACACTACCACCACCAGGAAACAAACACTACCACCATCAGGAAACAAACACTACCACCATCAGGAAACAAACACTACCACCACATCAGGAAACAAACACTACCACCATCAGGAAACAAACACTACCACCATCAGGAAACAAACACTACCACCATCAGGAAACAAACACTACCACCATCAGGAAACAAACACTACCACCATCAGGAAACAAACACTACCACCATCAGGAAACAAACACTACCACCACCAGGAAACAAACACTACCACCATCAGGAAACAAACACTACCACCATCAGGAAACAAACACTACCACCATCACAATACACTGACATCACCCACACTTTCTGATAACTTAAGCCAGCATGGGAATAGCAGCGCCACCACTAGCAAACAACAGCGTCTGACGTTCCCATTCCACCATGCAGTGACATGTTTATAAAGGTTTCAGCGGACGAGTGATCCCCCAACTCCTGCCTGACTCTTCAATGCCAAGCTTTAGTGAGTTACGCCAGACGAACGATCGCCCAAAATCTGCCTGATTCTTCAAGGGCAAGCTTTAGTGAGTTACGCCAGACGAACGATCGCCCAGCTCCACCTACAGTTGAAGTCTTTAATGACACGAACATCAGAGACGTTAATTGGGTTCTCATAAGTGGTGGTGTATCTCTGGAGGCTAAAAATGGCCTCGAAATTACCCTGAGACTGTACCGTAGAGAGGCACCCAGATGAGGCGACTTAAACACCTGTGAGCAGATGTGTCCGATTAATGGACAGACAGAGAGACAGAGAGACAGGGAGAAACAGACAGGGAGATAGATAAACAAACACACAGGGAGGCAGAGACACACAGACAGTCACAGAAAGACAGAGAAACAAACAGACACAGACAGAGAGACAGGGAGAAACAGACAGGGAGGCAGAGACAGACAGACAGTCACAGAAAGACAGAGAAACAAACAGACACAGACAGAGAGACAGAGAGACAGATAATACGTGATTAACGCTCAGTAATACGCCGAGTTCTTCAGTGAGAGATACAGTAAATATATTATGTTGAAGTTCACTGTGTGTACAACCTCACCTCCCTACACCCTCCCGTACACACACACACACACACACACACACACACACACACACACACACACACAACACACACACACACACACACACACACACACACACACACACACACACACCACCCCAACCTCCAGGTACTAGAGAGAAGGAACACACACACACTGTACACACCTCGTCCTCCACACACACACCTCGTCCCTCACACACTGTACACCCTCGTCCTCCCACCACATAACACTCCACACACACACTGTACACACCCTCGTCCTCCACCACACACTGTACACCCCGTCCTCCACCACACATACACACTCCAACACACACTGTACACACCTCGTCCTCCACCAACACACACTGTACACCTCGTCCTCCACCACACAACACTCCTCCACACACACTGTACACACCTCGTCCTCCACCACATAACACTCCAACACACACTGTACACACCTCGTCCCTCCACCACATAACACTCCAACACACACTGTACACACCTCGTCCTCCACCACATAACACTCCAACACACACTGTACACACCCTCCCTCCACCACATAACACTCCAACACACACTGTACACACCTCGTCCTCCACCACATAACACTCCAAACACACACTGTACACACCTCGTCCTCCACCACATAACACTCCACACACACACTGTACACACCTCGTCCTCCACCACACAACACTCCAACACACTGTACACACCTCGTCCTCCCACCACACACTACACACCTCGTCCTCCACCACACACTGTACACACCCCTCCACCTCCACCACACCCGTCCTCCACCACATAACACTCCACCACACCTGTCCTCCACCCCACACTCCACACACCCTCCTCCACACACTGTACACACCTCAGCCCTCCACCTCCAACACATGCACTCCAACACACCTCGTCCTCCACCACATAACACTCCCACACACTGCACATAACCCTACACACCTCGTCCTCCACCACATAACACTCACACACACACACCCCCAACACACCTCGCCACACCTCGTCCTCCACCACATAACCCTCCAACACACTGTAAACACACCTCGTCCTCCACATAACCTCCAACACACCTCGTCCTCCACATAACACTCCAACACACCTCGTCCTCCCCCACCACATAACCCTCCAACACACCTCGTCCTCCACCACATAACCCTCCAACACACCTCGTCCTCCACCACATAACACTCCAACACACTAAAACTCGACCATACAACGACCCCAATCTATCCCTCTCGACGTGGCATCAAAGACTCAACTCAACTCAAGGATCAAGAGTGTACTGTACGTAACCCGGAGATAACACAGGATATAACCCGGAGATAACGGAGGATGTTAACCCGGAGATAACAACAGAGGATCACGAAGAGGATCAACCGCCGGGAGATAATATAAAGGCTCTTAAAATATTGGATCAAACACTTCAGACTTAGGGAGAGTTTCATCCATTATCGTAAGTGTTGAAGTATAAGTGCTTAAGTGTGCGTGTTTTAGTGTGTGTGTGTGTGTGTGTGTGTTTTAGTGTGTGTGCGTGTTTTAGTGTGTGTGCGTGTTTTAGTGTGTGTGTGTGTGTGTGTGTGTGTGTGTGTGTGTGTGTGTGTGTGTGTGTGTGTGTGTGTGTGTACGTTTTTATTGCATAATTGTTTTATTGTGTGTGTATGTTTTATTGTATACGTGTTTTATTGTGTGTACGTGTTTAAGTGTACGTATATTGTTTTGTGTACTTGTATAATGTCCTTGGATTTAAGTGTGCTTTGTGTTCAGGTGTACGTGTTTTCTTATGTGTACATGTTTTTGTGTGCATGTCTTAGTGTGTGTGTGTACATGTTTTACTGCATTGTATTTAAGTGTTTTAATGAGTGTACGTGTTTTAATGTGTGTTCGTGTTTTATTTTACGTGTTTTAGTGTGTGTACGTGTTTTATTGTGTGTACGTGTTTTATCGTGTGTATGTGTTTTATTATTTAACTGTCCATGTTTTATTGTTTAAGTGTACGTGTTTTATCGTTAAGTGCATGTGTTTTATGTGTTTTAAGTGCGTGTTTTATTGTTTAAGTGTACGTGTGTTTGTTTAAGTGTACGTGTTATATTTTGTTTAAGTGTACGTGTTTTATTGTTTAAGGATGTGTTTTATTGTCTAAGTGTATGTGTTTAATTGTTTAAGTGTACGTGTTTTATTTTAAGTGTACGTGTTTTATTTGTCTAAGTGTACGTGTTTTATTGTTTAAGTGTATGTGTGTTAATGTGTTTAAGTGTACGTGTTTTATTGTTTAAGTGTACGTGTTTTATTGTGTCTAAGTGTACGTGTTTTATTGTTTAAGTGTACGTGTTTTATTGTTTAAGTGTACGTGTTATATTTTGTTTAAGTGTATGTGTTTTATTATTTAACTGTCCGTGTTTATTGTTTAAGTGTACGTGTTTTTATTTTTTAAGTGTACGTGTTTTATTGTTTAAGTGTACGTGTTTTATCGTTTTTAAGTGTACGTGTTTTATTGTGTACAAGTTTATTATCTTTCTCACCGTCCCCTCTCCCATATTTACGAGAGGACCAAGCTCTCCCCTCTACACTATCATTACCTGCTTAATTACATGTAAATCACTGTCATCTACCTGGGCAGGTGAGTGTACGTCACCCGCACATACATACATATAACACACACACTTACAAAACATATATTCATGTACGTAAATATAATTACACAATATACATTTATATGGTATACAGTTTACAGTATATATATATATATATATATATATATATATATATATATATATATATATATATATATATATATATATATATATATATATATATACTACATAAATATGGATAAGTATTCAAAGAGTAAATGATTCGTATACAAGCTTATACATACAAGTATGAAAATTGCATACATAAAAACATACATACAATGCACACATATGTAAACATACACATATGTAAACATACACATGTAAAGTTGCATATGTACATACATTAAAGACCATACGTCACCTACATCTATACATAAATGTGTGTGTTAGGGGGGGAGGGGAGCAGCGGCATAACAATAAATTAAATATATTCTTTTTGAAACATATTTACAGATACTATCTATAAAACCCAACACAACCCAACCCATGCCAACCTAACCAGCAACCTAAACCTATGCAAACCCAACCCAGCCCAACCCAACCCAACCTAAACCCATGCCAAAACCAACCCAACCCAACCTAAACCCAACCCATAAACCCAACCCAAACCAACCCAACCCAACCCATGCCAAAACCAACCCAACCCAACACCAAACCCACAGCAACCCAACACCAACCCAACTCCCACACTCCAACCCACGCCAACCCATGCAAACCCCTAACTTAACCTAACCTTTGTGCTTGTGGAGGGGAAGGAAGAAATGGTTTGAATGGCAGGAACTGGTAGTGGGATGGAAGGAGGGAGAGGGAGAGAAGGAGGAGAAAGGGAGAGAAGGAGGGAGGAGGGGAAAAGTGGGTGGGGGGATGGAGAGAAGAAACTGTGGAAGGAGGGAAGGAGGAAAATGAGAGAAGGAGGGTTCAGAGGGGAGGAGAGGTAGGCAAGGTGGATTGAATTGAAGAAAAATAAGTAGATAAAGGATGGAAGGATAAGGAATGGAAGGAGAAATGAATTGAAGGATAGATGGAGAGTAGAAGAGTTTGTAGTGTTGAAGGGTAGGTAGACAGTGTTGAAGGGTAGGTAGAGAGTGTTGAAGGGTAGACAGTGTTGAAGGGTAGGCAAGGGGTAGGCAGTGTGGTTGAAGGAAGGGTAGATAGTGTTGAAGGGTAGATAGTGTTGAAGGGTAGATAGACAGTGTTGAAGGGTAGATAGATAGTGTTGAAGGGTAGATAGATAGTGTTGAAGGGTAGATAGACAGTGTTGAAATAGATAGACAGTGTTGAAGGGTAGATAGACAGTTTTCTAATTTATAGCTTCCTTGAGAACCGATCCATGGCAGTTGTTGTCGAGGGATGGATCTCTCGGTCTTTCTCTACAAATAGTGGTGTCCCACAGGGTTCTGTTCTTTCACCTACTTTCTTCCTTCTTTTTATCAATGATTTACTTCACACTACGACTAATTCTATCCATTCTTAAGCTGATGATTCTACTCTTCACTCTTCTCCACACTTTCCCCTTCCCCCTAATTCTCAAACTAGATCTGATTCTAGAGCTGATAGCATTACATCTATCAATGAGGATCTGTGCAGCATCCGCGAATGGGGAGGTAGAAACTTGGTTAAATTCAATAGTAATAAAACTCAGTATTTACCACTTACACTTTCCTAATTAGATGATCTCCCACCAATCACATTTCAGGATGCTATCACTCTGCCAAATTTAAAATAGATATGCTAGGCCTCACCATTTCCTCTAATATGTCATGGAAGCCACACATCCTCAACATTGCTAAGCTGCCTCCTGAAAAGCTGGAATGCTGTACAGATGCCGTAGCTATTTCACCCTGAGCAGTTGCTTCAAGTATATAAGGATTCATTGGTCCTAACTTGGAGTACTGCTCTCATATCTAGGGGTGGCTCTTCTTCTGTCCAACTGTTAGACAGGTGGAATCAAGGCATTTCATTTCCTCTAGTTGATAACTTTTCTTCCCTTTCTCTCGCCACAATGTTGCTTCACTCTCTTTTACAGGTACTTTAACGGGCAGTGTTGAAGGGTAGATAGACAGTGTTGAAGGGTAGATAGACAGTGTTGAAGGGTAGATAGACAGTGTTGAAGGGCAGATAGTTGAGGGTAGATAGTGTTGAAGGGTAGATAGACAGTGTTGAAGGTAGATAGACAGTGTTGAAGGTAGATAGACAGTGTTGAAGGGTAGATAGACAGTGTTGAAGGGTAGATAGTGTTGAGGGGGTAGATAGTGTTGAAGGGTAGATAGACAGTGTTGAAGGATAGTGTTGAGGGTAGATAGTGTTGAAGGGTAAACAGACAGTGTTGAAGGATAGATAGACAGTGTTGAAGGGTAGATAGTGTTGAAGGGTAGATAGACAGTGTTGAAGGATAGATAGACGGTGTTGAAGGATAGATAGACAGTGTTGAGGGGTAGATAGACAGTGTTGAAGGGTTGATAGACAGTGTTGAAGGGTAGATAGACAGTGTTGAAGGGTTGATGATAGACAGTGTTGAAGGGTAGATAGTGTTGAAGGGTAGATAGTGTTGAAGAAAAAGACAGTGTTGAAGGATAGATAGACAGTGTTGAAGGGGTAGATAGACAGTGTTGAAGGGTAGATAGACAGTGTTGAAGGGTAGATAGACAGTGTTGAAGGGTAGATAGTGTTGAGGGGTAGATAGTGTTGAAGGTAGATAGTGTTGAGTGGGTAGATAGTGTTGAAGGGTAAACAGACAGTGTTAGGATAGATAGACAGTGTTGAAGGGTAGATAGTGTTGAAGGGTAGATAGACAGTGTTGAAGGATAGATAGACAGTGTTGAAGGATAGATAGACAGTGTTGAAGGGTAGATAGTTGAAGGTAGATAGACAGTGTTGAAGGATAGATAGACGGTGTTGAAGGTAGATAGACAGTTGAAGGGTAGATAGACAGTGTTGAAGGGTAGATAGTGTTGAAGGTAGATAGACAGTGTTGAAGGGTAGATAGACAGTGTTGAAGGGTAGATAGTGTTGAAGGGTAGATAGTGTTGAAGGGTAGATAGTGTTGAAGGGTAGATAGTGTTGAAGGGTAGATAGTGTTGAAGGGTAGATAGTGTTGAAGGGTAGATAGTGTTGAAGGGTAGACAGACAGTGTTGAAGGGTAGATAGTGTTGAAGGGTTGATAGACGCGTTGAGGGGTAGATAGTGTTGAAGGGTAGATAGTGTTGAAGGGTAGATATGTTGAAGGGTAGATAGACAGTGTTGAAGGGTAGATAGACAGTGTTGAAGGCTGGACAGACAGTGTTAAGTAGACAGTGTTGAAGGGTAGATAGACAGTGTTGAAGGGTAGATAGTGTTGAAGGGTAGATAGTGTTGAAGGGTAGATAGACAGTGTGAAGGTAGATGCAGTGTTGTGAAGGGAGATAGACAGTTGAAGGGTAGATAGACAGTGTTGAAGGGTAGATAGACAGTGTTGAAGGGTAGATAGACAGTGTTGAAGGGTAGATAGACAGTGTTGAAGGGTAGATAGACAGTGTTGAAGGGTAGACAGTGTTGAAGGGTAGACAGACAGTGTTGAAGGGTAGATAGACAGTTTTATAGGGTAGATAGACAGTGTTGAAGGGTAGATAGACAGTGTTGAAGGGTAGATAGACAGTGTTGGAGGGTAGATAGACAGTGTTGAAGGTAGATAGACAGTGTTGAAGGGTTGGTAGACAGTGTTGAAGGGTAGATAGATAGACAGAACTAAAAGAACCAGTTTTATAGGTAGATAGACAGTGTTGAAGAGTAGATAGATAGACAGAACTGACAGATACACAGTTGAAGGGAGACAAACATCACAAAAGCTCTCCTTTGACAAAACAATTAACAGACTGATTGGTCTCCGGGTAAAGGGATCAGTGGCTCTGTGGTGTGATAGATAGATAGATAGATAGATGAGTGGGTAGATAGATAGATAGATAGATAGACAGATAGATAGATAGATAGATAGATAGACAGATGAGTGGGTAGATGTGTTAAATTAACCTAAATTAACCTGAAATAGTTACATTAACCTAAATTAACCCGGAAATAGTTACATTAACCTAAACCTAACCTAACATTACCTTACCTTCCCCCTAACCTAACCTGAAGTCAAGCATTAACCTAACCTAACATTACCTTACCTTCCCTAACCTAACCTGAATAAGTTACATTAACCTAACCTTCCCTAACCTAACCTGAAATAGTTACATTAACCTAACCTAACCTAACCTAACCTAACCTAACCTAACCTAACCTAACATTACCTTACCTTCCCTAACCTAACCTGAATAAGTTACATTAACCTTACCTTACCTAACCTAACCTGAATAAGTTAAAATAAATTAGGCATAAAGTTGAGATATATTTTTGGTGTAGGAGTTTTACTGATGTGAATACCACGTCCACCACACACACTCTCGCACCCACACACTCTCTCTCTCACATCCACGCACTCTCTCTCACATCCACGCACTCACACTCATTCTGACACTCTGGCACTCACACTCATTCTGACACTCTGGCACTCATACGCTCTCACACTGAAATACTCTCGCACTCACACAATCACACCACACACACACACTCTCGCACTCACAGGTTCTCACACTCAAACACTCGCACTCACACACACACACACACTCTCGCACTCACACGCTCTCAAATTCAAACACTCGCACTCACACACCCTCACACTCTCACACACACCACACACACACACACGCACGCACACACACACACACACACACACACATAATCAAAAGTGACAATTTCGTTTCGGAAAGAAGTAGGATCAGTGTTGAACAGTGAGCGCCGCGACCCACCAGTGAGATAAGCACCCCTGGGAACTGACCGCCATCTTGTGACCAGGTGACAATCAGTCCACCCCAGGAACAACAATGGGTCGGTTTTACACCTGACTACGAGATAACACAACACCACCTAGCAGAGAGTGAGGTACTGTGACACTACCCCACACCGCCCGGTGTCTCCATGACCACGTGAGGTCCTTCATATCAACACCCGAGGACGAGTTACTGCACCACGTGAACACCACACCACCAGGTGCAAACTATAATAATTGGTATGTTCAATCATTGTTCCTTCTCCTTTTATAATGAAAGCTTTTGTTAAACGACCCACCCACCCCATGTCTTTGTATGTAATAAGTCATTTTTGTCCAATGTATATTTTCAGCCTTCGAGCTGCAGAACTTTTTCAATAAACCGTTAATTATTATTATTATTATTATTATTATTACACACACACACACACACACACACACACACACACACACACACACGCACGCACGCACGCACGCACACACACACGCACACACATCATACGCACGCACGCACACACACACACACACACACACACACACACACACACACACACACACACACACACACACACACACACACACACACACAATAATATACCCAGGACCACCATCTTCCTTTGTTTACCGTTCCGATACCGAAGGGCAATACCATGGCCTCGCTGCTTTCACAAGTCGCTTAATATGCACGCCAAGTCCAAGTAGTTTACATATATATTGGTTGTTTATCCTGCAAACAAAACAAACAAACAAACACATATCTATATGAATATTCCTCCACCCGGGTTGTTGACATCTTTATAACGAAGGAGGATGAAAAATAGAATGGAGGGAGAGGTAATAATTCAAGCGTAAAAGGTGGGTAAGGGGAGGAGAGGAAGCAAGGGAAGGGGGAAGAGGAGGCTAAGGGAATGGGAAGAAGCCAGGGGAAAAGAGGAAGTCAGGAGAGAGGGAGCAATAAAGGGGGAAGGGGCGGAGCTAAGGGAGGAAGTAGAACTAAACGGGGGGGTGGCAAAGCTAATGGAGAGGAATCAAAGGAGGAGGAAGGGATGAAGGAAGAATCCAAGGGAAAGGGGTTAAATTTAAGAAGGAGGAATGAAGGATAGGGGTGGATGAAGGGGGAGGAGGTAGATATCTAAAGGAGAAGAAAAATCCAAAGAAGGAAAGGGGGAGAGGAGAGGGAGAGGAGAGGAGAGAGGAGGTAGGGGGAAGGGAATGAGATGGGTGGTTGGAGGTTGGTGGAGGTGAACTATGAAACAAGGTCATTAGCACCTAAATTAACTGCTTTGACTGCCAGCTTCATCCATACTGCTGTTATCTGTGTGTGTGTGTGTGTGTGTGTGTGTGTGTGTGTGTGTGTGTGTGTGTGTGGACTACACATCTATCTACCTATCTACCTTCTAGCTCAATATCTACCTATCTAACAATACACGAAGGTACAGACAGCCGCCATACACCACAAACACCTGGTATATACACGCTAATCCCCATGACATCAGATCGTCAACAGCAGCAGCCCGCAGTGTACGACATCCACACTGCCTTGAAAGACTAAGACTTGATATATAATGGGTCGTCTTTCTGTATTTATCCAGCTCTATACATAAACAGACAGACAGAGATAGATATATATATATATATATATATATATATATATATATATATATATATATATATATATATATATATATATACAAGTAAATCACTGTAGGTGCGTGTGATCTAGGTATATGCTGATAACCACAAGGAAAGAAGAAAACACGAAAGCGCTTAGAACTTCGTGTTTTCTTCCTTGTGGTTATCCATTATGTATATATATATATATATATATATATATATATATATATATATATATATATATATATATATATATATATATATACAGTATATATATATATATATTTATATATAGTGTCATTCCCCCTCTTCTGCCAAGACAAGTGAAAGTCGAAGCCTTGTCCTCTCGAGTGAGTGACACCGGCACGCCAACCTTCACAACACCTCTCTGTAAAAAGCTTTCTGACCTTCTCAATGTGACCTGCGTGACCTCTGTGATTTCTATGACCTGTGTGACCTGTGTGACCTCTGTGATCTCTATGACCTGTGTGACCTGTGTGACCTATGTGACCTCTGTGACTTGTGTAATGAAGAAAGAATAGAGATTAAATAAGAACGGTGGGTATTTTTACAAGAGCAATGGAGGTTATTATTATTATTATTATTATTATTATTATTATTATTATTATTATTATTATTATTATCATTATTATTATTATTATTATTATTATTATTATTATTGTTATTATTGTTATTATTGTTATTATTATTATTATTATTATTATTATTATTAATGCACCATCTTTGGGTGTTGGGGAGGGAGTGATGGGGAAGGGGAGAGAGAGATGTATAAGGGAGTGCCTGGGAAAAGGGTGAGGGGATGCTGGGATGAAGGGAGAGGAGAAGGGGTGCTGGTGAGAGGGTAAGGTTAGAGGGAGTACTGGAGAGAGGGGAAAGGAGAAGGGGGTTCTGAGGGAGGGGAAGGTATGAGGAGAAGAGGGGTGCTAGGAAAGTGGTGAGGAGAAGACCGGATAGAGAGATAGGTGAGAGGGGGTGCTGTGGAGAGAGGTAGAGTAGAGAGGGTGCTAGGGAGAGGGGAGTGGGGATGGTAGTGAGAGGGGAGAGGGGGGACATAAACGTGGGGTGCTCGGCTGGGGTATTAAGAAGATTATGGGCAGACGGCCTGGCCAAACACCTCTGTTTGCTCTCCCAGCCTCTCACACACACACACGCACCTCACGCACCTCTCACACTTCTCACACACACTCACACTTGGAGGTGCATATGACTCACTTCACACGCTCACACACTTATGCACTCATACAATCCATCTCCTTTACTTTCGGTGTGTCACGCACATACATACATACATACATACATACATACAGTACATACATACAGTACATACATACATACATACATACATACATACATACATACATACATACATACATACATACATACATACATACAGTACATACATACAGTACATACATACATACATACATACATACATACATACATACAAACATACATACGTACAAACACACATATACACACACACACACACAAACATACGTACACACACATGCAGGAGCTAGCAACTCGTCAACATGTAAACCTCCTCCACTGTCTTGTCAACTTTCTCGACTACACACAGTATACCACAACCTAGATCTAGAAAAATGAAGACATGTGTGGCTGTCATCTTCACACACTTCACAAAAGTATCTGACTTAGTCAATCACAACATAGTTATCAACAAAACCATCGACCTCGGGTTACGTAGAAGTCCTATACCATGGCTTAAAGACTTCCTTGGTGACCAACGCCAGACTGTATGCTTACAGTCACTCACCTGCGGCGTCCCCCAGGGCACTAGGAGAGGACCGCTCTGCTTCCTCATCCTCATTAACACTGTAAGTATGTCGATGATTTCCACCTTTGACATCAGAGTGGCCTACAGCATCCTCCAGAATAGTCTCAAAGAGTGGTCCACCATCAACCATACCAGGACCATGGTTATTCACATCAACCTCTCCTCCGACCATGTCCCACCTCCTTCCATTACACTGGGCCCCAACACACTCCAGGTTGTAGACTCCACCAAGCACCTCGGCGACACTATAGATAACAAACTGGATAGTAAACGTCAATACAGCCGTCAAATCTTCCTGCTATCGTCTCCACATCCTCCGTCGCCTTAGGTCCCTCGGAGTTGCCGCGTCTGAACTCTTGACTGTTTATACAACATTCATTATTCCTGGGCTCACCTACGCTTCCCCTGCCTGGTCCTTTTCCTTGTGCTACACAACAAGGGAGGGACTGCAGAAGAGAGCGTGCAGGACTTTTATCTCCCCCTCCACTGAAGGTCACAATTCTCTTTGATCACGGCACCCAGCCCATACCACCACCCACTCATCACCACAACAACAGCCCCATTCCAACCATTGTGGAAGTCATCAACCATTCGTAGAAACCTTGTGTGTTCACCTCTTGCTAATCTCACTTGTGAACTTCACTGTAGTGAAATTTCTTGTTATATGTAACACTTATGTCATTTGTATATCTTCAACATATGACTGTTGTATTTGCCAATAATTCACTAATTACACACACACACACACACACATCCAGGTTCGATGTGAATAAGGCGCATGGACCGGACGGAATACCCCCTCGTGTTTTCAGGGAGGGTGAAGCCCTGGCCCCTGTGCTTGCTCACCTCTTTCGCCTTTGCCTCAAAACCCAAACTTTTCCTTCTTCTTGGAAGCATGCCTTGGTTCAGCCCATCCCGAAGGGTGACCATTCTAATCCCTCTAACTATCGCCCCATTCCCCTAACTTCGTCCCTCTCTAAGATTTTCGAAACTATCTTGAACTCCCATTTTCTCCGTCACCTTGAACGCCATTCTCTTTTGTCGGATCACCAGCATGACTTTCGCCAGGCGAGATCTACTGGTGATCTGCTCTCCTATTGCACCCATCTTTGGTCATCCTCTCTTAGGGATTATGGGGAAACTTTCGTCGTGGCCCTCGACATCTCCAAGGCATTTGACAGGGTATGGCAACAAGTCTTTGCTTTCTATACTTCCCTCGCATGGTTTCTCTCCCCACTTTGTTTTCTAATTTCTAGCTTCCTTGAGAACCGATCCATGGCAGTTGTTGTCGAGGGATGGATCTCTCGCTCTTTCTCTACAAATAGTGGTGTCCCAGAGGGTTCTATTCTTTCACCTACCCTCTTCCTTCTTTTTTGTCAATGATTTACTTCACAATACAACTAATTCTATCCATTCTTTCGCTGACAATTCTACTCTTCACTCTTCTTCACATTTTGCCCTTCCTCCTAACTCTCAAACTAGATCTGTTTCTAGAGCTGATATCTGTGCAGCATCTCTGAATGGGGAGGTAGAAACTTGGTTAAATTCAAGAATAATAAAACTCAGTATTTACCAATTACACTTTCTAAATTAGATGATCTCCCACTAATTACATTTCAGGAATCTATCATTCTGCCAAATTCTGAAATAGATATGCTACGCCTTACCATTTCCTCCAATATGTCATGGAAGCCACACATCCTCAACATTGCTAAAGCTGCCTCCCGAAAGCTGGGAATGCTGTACAGATGCCGTAGCTACTTCACTCCTGAGCAGTTGCTTCACGTATATAAGGGATTCATTCGTCCTAACTTGGAGTACTACTCTCATATCTGGGGGTGGCTCTTCTTCTGTCCAACTGTTAGACAGGGTGAAATCAGACATTTGGTCTTATTAACTCTCCTCCTTTAGTTGATAGTCTTTTCTTCCCTTTCTCTTCGCCACAATGTTGCTTCACTCTCTCTCTTTTACAGGTACTTTAACGGTCAATGTTCGGTGGATTTGGCATCCTGTGTACCGCCGGCAAGGCCGTGGGCTCGTAACACACGTCTTGCCCGCGGTGCCCACAGTTTCTGTGTGGATGTCGGTCACACTAGAATAACCCATTATAGTACCTCCTTCTTTCCTCACACAGCCAAACTGTGGAATGCTCTGCCTCCTTCTGTGTTTCCATACTTACACAATCTGTCTCACTTTAAAAAGCTGGTTTTCCGGCATCTTTGTGGTGTAGATTAATATAATCTTTTTTTTTCTTGTTTTTGCCCTAGGTCCCGTTGTGGGTCGTTCGACCTGTGCCCGGGTTGGCTAAATCCAGCAAAAAAAAAAAAAACCGCAAACTACTTTGCTGTCATCCGGAATCGAGTATGACGATCATCCAGCTATGATACAATGATATGAGTTATTAGGGATGTCACCTTCGTTGGTGAGTTCTGAGGTGACTAGAGAGGCCGATACGGGACCCGCAGAGTTGTTCACAGATGTTGCACATGTGGGGGCTACATTTAGTATGGGCCCCGGTGGCAGCGTCTTTCCGGCGTTGGCGCTTGTCTGCCTCAGTTTGTAGTCGGACTTAATCGAAAGTATTGACATCTTCTCGTGTGGTGCTTATCCAAGCGTTACTCCCAGCGAGTTCGGAGGTTGGAACGTACACTACGTTGGTGAAAGATTTCAAGTGCCTTGAGGTGCCTTCTGTATGCGACCCATGTCTCGCTGCCATATAGCAGGGTGGGGAGGACCACTGCTCGATATACGTGTAACTTTGTAGATAATTTCAGCTTCCTACAGCTGAAGACACGGTTTCGGAGTCTGCCAAAGGCTTGAGATGCACATATGATCCGATGCTAAATCTCTTCATCGATGTCCACGGTGGTGGACAGGTGGGAGCCGAGATACTGAAAGTGGGTAACATTAGAGAGGGTAGTACCGTTAAGGTGAATGGATGGTGGTGTGTCTGAACCAGGGGCAGGTTGAAAGAGAATCTGAGTCTTACGTACAGTCACCTCAAGGCCGAAGTGTGCATACGCATCTGCGTAGGTGTTCAGGATCTCCTGTAGGTCGTGTTCAGTGTGAGCAACAAGAGTGAGGTCGTCTGCATACTGAAGTTCAGTAATGGAAGCTGCCGACACCTTTGTTCTTGCCTGGAGTCATCTTATGTTGAAAAGACCCTTCATCCGGTACTCGATGTCCACCCCGCACACACACACACACTCTCTCTCTCTCTCTCTCTCTCTCTCTCCCTCTCTCTCTCTCTCTCTCTCTCTCTCTCGTACACTACACAGGTGAAGTTATAAACACTTAAGTCACTGCTAAGTCTAACACAAACACAATACAATACTGGAGCTTTAAACACGTATTGTAGTGTGTGTGTGTGTGTGTGTGTGTGTGTGTGTGTGTGTGTGTTATTAAAGCACTGTACATATTCTGTTGCTTACTATTCTCTTCAACTTCATTATGTATTTTGAAGTAGATTTAATTTACTTTGTAGTGAGTGTTGTAATTACTGAGGGTCAGAATATATCCAGGTGAGTTAAGCACACACACACACACACACACACACACACATACACACACAGGCTTTTACAGGGATCTCTCAGGGCCGGAGTATTCGAGGAGAGAGATTCATGAGCTCTCAGTGGTAATGGATAGCCTTAATGAGACGATAGGTGGAAGAGGCTGTCTGTCTGTCTGTCTGTCTGTCTGTCTCTGGTGTGTCTGATCCTTTTTATCTGTCTGTCTGTCTCTCTTTGTCTCTCTCTGTCTATCTCCATCTTTTTTATTCTCTCTCTCTTTCCTTTTCCATCTCTCTATTTCACTCTCTCTCACCCCTTCCATCTCTCTCCGTCTCTCTCTCTGTTTCACTCTCTCTCTCTCTCCCTCTCCATCTCTCTCCCCTCTCCATCTCCTCTCTCTTTTTTCACTCTCTCTCTCCGTCTCTCTCTCTGTTTCACTCTCTCTCTCTCTCCCTCTCCATCTCTCTCTCTGTTTCACTCTCTCTCTCCCCTTCCATCTCTCTCCCTCTCTCTATCCATCTCCATCTCTCTCTAATGGGTGCAGGAGAGAGAAGATTCACGATCTCTCAGGGGGTAATGGATGGGCTTAATGAGACAATAGGGGAAGGAAAATTGCACCTAAGAATCTTCACCACCTTAGTCTGAATTTCCGGCCGAGAGTAAAGAACTTTTTTAAGAGGGAGGAGGAATGAGGAGGGAGGGAAGGAAGGAAGGAGGTGAGGGGGTAAGGTGTGAGGAGGTGAGAATGAGGAGGAGGGGGAGGAGGGAGGAGGAGGGAGGAGGTGAGGCCAAGGAGGTGAGGGAGGTGAGGGAGTGAGGAGGAGGAGGAGGAGGAGGAGGAGGGAGGGAGGTGAGAATGAGGAGGGAGGGAGGGAGGGAGGGAGGTGAGGGGTGAGGGAGGGAGGTGAGTGAGGAATGGAGGTGGGTGAATGAGGGAGGGAAGGGGTGAGGGAGGGAGAGAAGGAGAGAGATGTGTGAGTAAGGGCTATAACATTTTTCCTTATCTCTGAGAATGTCTCTCCTTCATTCTTTACGTCTGTCCGTATGTCTGTTTGTCTGCATGTACGTGTATGTATGTATGTGTATATGTATATAGTGATCCCTGTATAATATGTAACTGTATTGTGTATTAACTAAAAGAAAGAAACAGAGAGAGAAATAATGTCTTCCTCCTCTGGGAAAGAAATACTCGTAATAATATTTCGTCACATTTCACAAAACACCAAAAACGTAATGAAAACAAATGAGAGCCGTAAATTCGGTTAAACTTCAGCACCATCTATTCCGACACTGGTAAAGAATTACTCGTCGTTGGTCGAATGTTTTGGTTCAATCGTCTATAATGTCACGGTTCAATCGTCTATAATGTGAGCTTGTTCACATCTGGCTGAGGTCGGAAATCTTGAGTAGAGTTTTTGCTGTTTTTTACTTGACAGAAACGAAGAGACGGAATTTTGAAATGAGTGTTATATCTTTTCCTTACGTAAATTAAAAATGTTGAGTAATTTATTGAACGTTTTACTTGTTAAGACTGTATGTGTCGTGTTTATATATATATATATATATATATATATATATATATATATATATATATATATATATATATATATATATATATAAAAGCTTACAGACTTAGCACGAGGACACGGGCAGCAGCACCGGCAGCGGACGAACACTTTGAGACAATCAACATCAAAGGCTGGAGGCAGCGTAGTAATACTCCATGGTTACCACCACATGATCAAACGACAAACCTTTTATAACTCATACACACACACATATATATATATATATATATATATATATATATATATATATATATATATATATATATATATATATATATATATATATATATATATAAGGTGAAGTAAGAGAGGTGAGAACAGTAACATTAGAGATATACAAGTCTGGGAACAGCAACACAGTATGCAAATGGACAAATGTTGCATGAGTTAACTGTTGTTTCTAGTATGGCAACATTCTAGTGAACGTTCTGGAGGAGAATGTTACCACTGTTGGTGAATGAGTTTGTGAGAATGTTTCATGATAAAGTTGATAGTGAACGTGAACAAAGGAATGTGATGAAGAGAAATATGAACCATGTAATAATGAATAATACCACAAAAGAAGATACAATGAGTGATAGCGATTGTGTGAATAAGTCTGGGAATTAAAGAATGGATGATAAAAATGAACCACAGAGTAAAAGAGAGAAAGACACGGCACAGAGAGATAAGGAGTGAAAAAACATGAACTCTGGATAAACGATGAAGATGAGACACAACAACATACTATTAAAATTATTAATCCTATTAGTTATACATCCTATTAAAATTATTCATCCTTATATAATTATTCATCACACACACACACACACACCCCTTGACCACGGAAGGGTCAAGACGTACCTGGCGCTCCTCTCGGAGCAGCCAGGTCAACTGTTAAGTTGGCCCATACCAACCCCCTCCCCTGAACCCTCCTCCCCACGGGAATATCAACAAGTTCTCGCCAGAAGTTACAATTTCATTTATGAAAGGAACGGAACCAGTGTTAAACAGAGGTGAACAGTGGTGAACAGTGCTTAAGTCAGTGAGAACAACTCAACAGTAACAGTCGTACCCAAGTTAACCTTCACACAGTGAGGTCCCAGGTACCCAGTGATAACGGCCCCCGCGAGACCCAACAACAACCACCGATGTGTTAATCCGTCTCCGATAGGAAGGCTTGGGACCAAACCTCACTCATATAACACCATCTGTGAGGGAATTACTACACCACATGTCCCTCATAACACCATATGTGAGGGAATTACTACACCACGTCAAGTCCCATCACACCATCTGTGAGGGAATTATTACACCACGTGAGGTCCCTCATAACACCATCTGTGAGGGAATTACTACACCACGTGAGGCCCCTCATAACACCATCAGCGAGGGAATTACTACACCACGTCAGGTCCCTCATAACATCTGAGGGAACTACTACACCACGTGAGTTCCTCCTAACACCATTTGGGAGGGAGTTACTACACTACGTGTTTGCTGTTCAACACCTACATTACTCTGTATGTTCACTTTCTTATGTTCCTTTACCTTTCTCTAATGAAGGCTTTGTTAAACCACCAATGTATGTAATAAGTCATTTATGTCCAATGTATATTTTCAGCCTTCGGGCTGCAGAATTTTTTCAATAAACCGTTAATTATTATTATTATTAGTATTAGTATTACCACACACACACACACACACACACACACGGGACCGACATGACGCGCGGATTTTTTTTATTTTTCTCGAAAACAAAAAAATAAAATAAAATAAAATAAGGTGGAGCTTAAAATGTTAATTGGCTATTAAATGTTTTTTAAGGGAGAGTGATTAAGTGGGTCGTCCTTTGTGTTCGTTGAGGCTTCTTAATGTGTTCCTCCTTCTTCTACTTCTTTGATTCTTCTATTTCTCCTTCTTTCTTCGGTTCCTTCTTCGTCTTCATCTTAATATTCTTATTTAATTTCGTTTTCTTCTTATTATTCTGCTTTATTCTTCTTCTTCTTCTTCTTCATCTTCTTCTTCTTCTTCATCTTCTTCTTCTTCTTCTTCTTTCATTCTTCTTCGTCTTAGTATTCCTCTCTCTCTCTCTCTCTCTCTCTCAACAAGACTCATAAATAAATACGCGACGTTAGATTTCTTTTCCTCCCTCTTTATTCCTCCATCCCATTCATTCATTTCGTCTTAATTCCCTTTCTAAAAAATATCAAGACAAGATCAGGCCCTGGTGTCCACAAATAACAGGTTCCATTAAGGCTCAGAATTCGGTGAAAATTCAATATGAAACCCGACCCTAAAAACATAGTGGCAAAGGTCAGTCGTGTCCTAAATCCTTGTTATATTAGTGTTGATACATTTCCCTCTGCAATATCTAAACGATAAACTGGGAACAGCGAAATAGGAGAAAATATCCCTAGTTTGGTGGAAATCTTTAAGACAATTTAGGTGCGATTTCCTATCTTACGAGATAATGGACCGCGAATTCAAGCGCTCTTCTCCCCGCGCTGTGATTGGTTGCCCAGGAGTCACCTCGAGCGTTGACTGGCTGCTTAATGCTGTGTTTGTCTCTAAGATTACCTGTGATTGGTCGCTCAACCTCAGGAAGTCGTAGCCTTAATTTACTTGGCCTAACGTGTCAGGGACAGATACACATTCTAAATAATATATATATATATATATATATATATATATATATATATATATATATATATATATATATATATATATATATATATATATATATATGCTGATAACCACAAGGAAGAAAACACGAAGTTCTGCTCACCCCTGAAGAAGTATGAATTACACAAGCGCTTAGAGAACTTCGTGTTTTCTTCTTTCCTTGTGGTTATCAGCATATACCTAGAATCACGCACCTACAGTGATTTACTTGCATATATATATATATATATATATATATATATATATATATATATATATATATATATATATATATATATATATATATATATATATATATATATATAAATCTAATGAAAACGTGGATAAGATAAATCTTGATAAAATCACACGGGAAAATGGAAACAACGGAGCACCTTAAGCACTAGTCTTTATTCAAGACATCTTCCAGAGGCAACTGGAGATGTCTTGAATAAAAGAACAAGTGCTCCGTTATATATATATATATATATATATATATATATATATATATATATATATATATATATATATATATATATATATACTATATAATTTGTTTAGTCTAGGCTCGTAAATAGTGACATAATACAAGAATTCATTAGTTTTTTGTGGCTTCTCTTTCTCATAATGTATTCTACTATTCCTTCTAACATTCCGTCCATAAATCTACCTTTTATCAGTAGTCTAGCCCGAGCGCATACCGCCACTACCTCTTGGTCTGTCTAATAAGATGCGTTCGTATCCCCAGCGCGTGACGTCACTGTTTGTTTACTAGCGATCGTCTTTTGTTTTGCAACAATGGCGACCGATGCGAATGACGTCCCTCCTTCCTCTTCCTGTGCCGCCGTTGCCTCGCCCGGGACATTACTGCCTCAACACAAAGCACCTTAACAACCTCGCTGAAATGTCTGCCCATTTATTTCACCCTTTGTGAGCCAAATAAAGTGAGCAAATGAGTCGTAATACCTTTGGGTAATTTTGCGCCTCTGAATATCGGGGACTGTCGGGAATTCTTCTTTGCTGGATGAGTGAGGCGGTTTCTGGAAGGTTTCTGGAAGGTTTCTGGAAGGTTTCTCGTGGTCTCTGGTTTCTGAGGCGATTTTGTTTTCTACAACTTTGAGGCGGAATCTCAAGGGAACTATTGGGATCGGTTTTCGTAGCTGTAGGAGGAGAAAGAAGAGGCAGGAGGAAGAGGGAGGAGGGGGGCAAAAGGAAGAGGAGGAGGAGCAGGAGGAAGATGATAACTACGAGGAAGAGGAGGGAGCAGGAAGAAGACGAGGAGGAGGATCAGCAGCAGGAGGGCGAGAAGGAGGAAGATAAATGGGAGAAGGAAGAGGACGATGAATAACAGGAGTAGGAAGAACAACAGCAGAACACAGTAATAGAAGTGAGGAGCCTTCACTTATATATTGGCCGGTGAGAGTGAACTACTGAGAGGTGGTGGCCACAGAGACCTTCAGTATGGACGTCAATAAACTTCTGCCTTGAAAACATTTACCCCAAATTTTAACCTTTTTTTTAATTCTTTATCACGTGTGTTGTCTCAAAGAACCACATTCCTCATAGCTCTATTTTAGCTGAGTAGGCAGCACTATACACTGCCTACCTGATTGACTTTACTGATAAAATATTTCTAGGGTGAAGGACAGTCCCTGGCAGCGGACACTGTCACGTGCGGCACTACCAGGTGTATGACTCTTTACCTGACCTGTCGGGCTTTGCTACTAATCACGATAATTAGTATTGGTTAGGGATCACCTGAGGATTAGTGACCCTAGTCTGTGTCACCTGATCATTAAACACCCTGACGCTAACATAACAAAACCTGATCTAACGCTAACCTAACCTACCCTAACCTACCCTAACCTAACCTAACCTAACCTAACCTAACCTACCCTAACCTAACCTAACCTAACCTAACCTAACCTAACCTACCCTAACCTAACCTAACCTACCTAACCTAACCTAACCTAACCTAACCTAACCTAACCTAACCTAACCTACCCTAACCTAACCTACCCTACCCTAACCCCTCCATGTAACATCCGGGTGTCTAAATTCCAGGTGATACATGGTGTGCTTCTTCCCGCCCACACACTAGCCAGGGCCAATCCCATGGAGAGTCTCGTTATTATATGTATAAGATAAGACCGAGAGAAGATAGCCGTAATACAGCAGTCTGCCATATTAATCACCAGATAATATAGCTTCACGAGTAAACACACCCAAGCAGTCACAATAAAGAGTTATTATCATTACGACCCGGAATGAACGCAAATCCGGGTTTTGTAATCAAGATAAATAAAAACCCACTGATTGAAAAATACACACAAAAAAGATCGTAACTGTGAAAACTATTGCGGGAAAAATTAATAAAAACACAACGCTGTCAAAAAATTAAAAAGAATTTCTGAAGATTTTTTTTAAAAGAGGATTTTTTTTTTTAACTTAATACAGAATAAAAACATCAGTTGAGTTGAAATAAACTGTGTCCAGAACAAACATCTAAAACACAAAACAACGAAAATATTTACCTGGGTTTAATATATCATAGTCCCAGGCTAATGTCTGAGGGTTGGCGACCACGACCCAAACCTAAACTAACCTAATCGAACCTAAATTAACTAAATCTAACTAAACCTAATATGAGTAACTTAACCTAAACAAACCTAAAATAACCGACTTAACCTAACCTAACCTAACCTAACCTAACCTAACGTAACCTAGCCTAACCTAACCTAAACAAACTTAAAATAACCGACCTAACCTAACCTAACCTAACCTAATATTCGTCATTACTCAGGGGCCACAACTTTTAATTTTATTCATCCATCCCACACCCTTCCTTCCCTCCCTTGACACCCATACGCTTTATTTCACCCATTAACCCTTTATTTCACCCATTAACCCTTTATTTCACCCATTAACCCTTTATTTTACCCATTACTATTCCTAGCCTCTTTACCCCTTTACTATATGACCAAAGGTGTCTATTTGTTTACTGTTTATCTTTGAGATTTTATTAAACAAATGCAACAGTAATCGTGAAAAGACCCCCATAAAACAGTAGTCCCTATAAAAACAGTAGTCCCCATAAAACAGTAGTCCCTATAAAAACAGTAGTCCCCATAAAATCAGTAGTCCCTATAAAAACAGTAGTCCCCATAAAACAGTAGTCCCCATAAAATCAGTAGTCCCCATAAATACAGCAGTCCCCCATAAAAAACAGTAGTCCCCATAAAAACAGTAGTCCCACATAAAAACAGTAGTCCCCATAAAAATAGTAGTCCCACATAAAAACATCAGTTCCACATAAAACAGCAGTAATGGGTCAGTATCTTGTATTTCTACTTTGTTAATATATTTATGAAGGAGGTGTTGGTCGTAGTGTCGTCGGGGTGAATATAAAACAACTCAGCCAGCCACTCACAAGACGTAGTCAGTAACAAGAGCGATGAACTCCGAGAAGAGGAGAACAACAAGAGTTACTTAATCAACAGTGTGGAGAGTAATGGTACCTGAGTGTTGACTTTGTTAATTACTGACCTACGCTCCACGATGCTCAGGGGGAAGGGGGGGTAGGTAGGGATTGTGAGGGATGGGGGTAGGGAGTGAGGGGGGGAAGGGAGGTGAGGGAGGAGAAAAGAGGTGGTAGGGAGAGAGGAAGGAGAGGTGAAAATGTGGTGAGGGAGGAAAGGGTGAAAGAGACGTAGAGTGAGGGGCGACCTGATAGAGGTGTATAAGTGGAAGTCAGGGCTATAGGGACATGCAAAGGTACTCAAACTATCCAACCAGGAGCGAACTCGTAACAATAGTTTTAAATTAGACAAATTTAGATTTAGGCGTGAAATAGGTAAACACTGGTTTGGAAACAGAGTAGTGGATAAATGGAACAAGTTACCAAATATCATCATTAACTCGAATACGCTGAATTGCTTCAAACATAGGTTGGATGCTCATATGAGCAATAGGGGTTGGGTGTAAACAGGACTGCCCAGTATGGGCCAATAGGCCCGCTGCAGTTTTCCTCCCATTCTTCCTGTTCTTATGTTCTTATGAAAGAAAGGGGGTGTTGAGAGAACTGAGATTGAGGAATGGGAGGAAGAGGGAGAGGGAGAAGGGAGATGAGTGGGGAGAAGATGAAAGCAGGAGGTGGGGGGAGGCAGGGAGAAAGGGTAGGGGAGGTATGGGAGGTGAGGGTGAGAGGAGGTAGAGAGGAGAGGGAAAAGAAGGTGAGGGTAGGCAGCGAGAGGGAGAGAGGATGAGGGGAGGAAAGGAGAGGGAAGCGAAGGTGTGGGGGTGCAGGAGAGATAGGAAGGGAGGTGAGGGGGGTAGAGGAAAAGAAAAACAAGATGAGGTGAGAGGGGTGAGGTGGGTGGGGGGGGCAAGGAGAAGAAGGATGAGAGGAAGTGGCAGGGAGGAGAGAGGGGTGGAAGAAGGTGAAGGGAGGGGGAGAGGGTGAGGGGGTGGAGGAGGGAAAGGGAAGGTGAGGAGTGGGGAGAGGGAGATTAGGGGAAGAGAGGGTTAGAGGTGAAAAGGAGAGAAAGAAGTGATGGGGCTAGGGAGGAGTAAGGTGGGAGAAAGAGACGGGGGTGAGAGGGGTTAAAGAGAATGGGTGGGAAGGGTGAAATGGGTGAAAATGGGAGGGGGGAGGGATAGGGGAAGGGTGTATAGGAGAGGTGGAGGTTGAGAATGAGTGAAATGGGTAAAAACGAGGGGAGAAAGGGGAGGATAGGGGGGGGGGATTTGGGGCGGTCCCTCATTCATGACCTTTGACCTCTCCTGACAAGAACTTAGCTGACCTTTGACATCAACTAAACATTCGATCTCTCATATAGAATTAGTTGACATCTGACCTCCTTTCACAAGACCCAACCTGACCTGACCTGACCTGACCTATGAATCCAGTTGACCTTCCTCCATCAGTCAGGGCTCACCCCCCCCCCTCCTCCAGCCACTAATAGATTTTTCAGGAGAATTAAGATCAAAGTCGCTAAGAAATGGGCTTTTAAATAAGCTTATATATCCATGACGCTTAATACTTTACCCTGCGTGGAGTGACGGGGCATTAACCAAACCTCACCTCTCACAAACGCGTCATTAACCTAACCTAACCTAACCTAACTTCTCACAGACGCGACATTAACCTAACCCAATTTAACCTGACCTAACCTAATCTAACCTAGCCAAATTTAATGCAACCTAATGAAATCAAATCTAACCTAATCTAGCCTAACCTATCTCACATAATCTAACATATTCTAAACTAACCTAACCTGACCTATTCTAACTTAACCTAACATAATTTAAACTATCCTACTTTAACTTAACCTAATGTAAGTTAACCTAACCTAACATAACCTAACCTCACCTCACCTAACCTGAAGTAGTCTAATCTAACCATTCCAAAAATCCTTCCCCTGCACTCCTTCCCTCTACCCTCCCCCTTTAATAATTCCCCACCATCTCTTTCCTTTTCCCCTTAACCTTTTCAAGAGTCATCCTTTTTACTTTCCATATCTCATCCTTTTCAATGACTCCACAGAATCATCCCCCTCCCACCCATCCTTCCAACCACCCCCTCAGCCCCTTCAATATGACCCTATAGCATCACCCCTTTTCATCACTCCCACCTCAGTGCACCCCTTAGAATCACCACTTCTCCAGCCCTACAACCTCCCTACCACTCCTTCTCCTTCCTCTGCCCATACCCCTCCCACCTCCTTCATCTCCTCTAGATCTCCCCTCCCTTCCTTCCTCCGCTCCTCCTTCTCCTCCCCTCACTTCCTCCAGCCCCCTATCTCCCTCCCACCACCCCTTCATCCTTCACCTCCAGTCCTATACCCTCCCTATCTCCCTCCCACCACTCCTTCAACCTTCACCTCCAGTCCTATCCCTCCTATCCCTCCCACCACTCATCCTTCACCTCATCTCTATTCCTCCCACCATCCTTCATCCTTCGTTTTTCCTTCACCTAGTCCATACCCCCCGCCCAGGAGTTGCTCGTTCAGTCCATGATAGAAAAACAGGAAGTAATGTACACGGCCTGCCCACCTCCAAAATCATAAACATGGACGTCTAGCCTGGCAGCGAGGTAGAGGCCGAGCCGAGGGAGCCAAGGAGAGCCAAACAGAAGACGAAAGGAGCCGAGGGGCCCTGAGAAGGCATAAGGAGCAGAGGGTGGGGGGGCCTTAGAAGATGAAAGGAGCAAAGAGGGGCCATTAAATGATGAAAGGAGCAAAAATCTCTTAGAAGACAAAGAGCTGGGAGGAGGCCTCAGGAAGATGAAAGGAGCAGAGGGGGGGGGGGTCCATTAGAAGACGAAAGGAGCAAAGAGGGCCATTAAATATGAAAGGAGCAAAGAGGGGTCCATTAGAAGACGAAAGGAGCTGTAGGTCCGTCAGAAGACGAAAGGAGCAAAGAGGCCATAGAAGACGAAAGGAGCAGTGGGGGGCCCTGTTAGAAGATAAAAGGAGCAAAGAGGAACCCATTAAATACGGAAGGCGAAGTGCGTCCATTAGAAGACGAAAGGAAGGCAAAGAGGGGTCCATTAGATAGGGAAGAAGCAGAGGGGGCCCGTTAGAAGACGAAAGGAGCAGAGGGCCTGACAGAAAACGAAAGGCGTCAAGGGGGGGCCAGATTAAAGCGAAATAAAACCGAATGGGGATGAAAACTATCTTAGAGACGAAACTATCCAATACAGAGTAAATAAAAGCCGAATGGGGCCGATTATAGACGAAAAAGACAAATAAGAAGTCGAGAGGTATCAACGGATGCCGAAAAAAGCTAAGACCAAAAAAAGCCGAATGGAGAGTAAAAAGCCGATAGGCAAGAGTTAAAAGTGGGTGAAGGGTGATTAAAGGAAGCCGAAATAAACCGAAAGAAGCCGATGAAAGATGAAAGAAGAGCCTAGAGGAGCCAAGGAAAACGATTTTAAGCCATCAGGCAGAGGAACCGGGTAAAGCCGAAGAAAACTGGTGCTAAAATAAGACGAAAAAAGTAGAAACTGATAAGAACGAAACTTTCTTATTATCTCTGTTTGTCTCTCTCTCTCTCTCTATTTCTCACTCTCTCTCTCTATTTCTCTCTCTCTCTCCTCAATCTCCCTGCCTCTCCCCATTCCCACTTTTTCCAATAATATATTTTTCCTCAATTCTAGGGAAGAAGAAGAGACGGAGGAGGAGGAAGAAGAAGACGGAGAGAGAGAAGATCTAGGGAAATTTCCCGTCCGGTAGAAAATGTTAGGACCACTGTACATCAAAATCAGCCCCCTTACACTCTTTCCTCTTTTCCCTTGCCGTAATGAGAGAGTGAGACAGAGAAGAAAGAAAGAAAGAGGGAGAGACAAAAAGAAAAGAGAGAGAGAGAGAGAGAGAGAGAGAGAGAGAGAGAGAGAGAGAGAGGAGAGAGAGAGAGAGCGCGCAGGTATATTGTCGTAGGGTAGTCATAAAAGATCGTAGACACTCATATATAAGGCTTACGCTTCACCTGCTCCTGTAACACACAGTATATGGCTGTGTAGCTGACTGGCTGGCTGGGTGGGTGGCTGGGCGGGTGGCTGTCAGGCTGGCTGGTTGGATGGACTGGCTGGTTGGATGGCTAACAGGCTTGCTGGCTGACTGGTTAACTTGATGCTCAGCTGGGTGGTTTCCCGTTGGACAGGTAGAGGCTTATTTACATATACCTGTCCATTCAGTGTTTGTATTTCCGCTAAAATAAATTATCGGAAACAAATACAAATGAGGGCTATAAATCATAATTAACAGGTCCCACTTTAATTATGACGTCATTAATGTAAAAATTGTAATTCCCAGCGGTCAAGGTCAAAGGTCACGGCCAGAGGTCAAGGTTATGAAGTTAATTGACTGGGTGAAACACACACACACACACACACACATAGCGGTACATAGACTCACACACATACACATACATATCGACTCACACACACACACACACACACACATACATAGCGGTACATAGACTCACACACATACACATACATATCGACTCACACACACACACACACACACACACACACACACACTTGTTCCAGTTATTATTTTTTCGGAGTCAAAGGTTAATAGTATGTGTGTGTGTGTGTGTGTGTGTGTGTGTGTGAGAGAGAAAGAGAGAGAGAGTCATTAATAGGTAAGGGTAAAACAATCATAATGACACTTACCTGAAGCCTTGATGAGTATTCAGTAAAAATAATAAACTTGTTAACCCTTTAACTTCCATCAATTTAATTATTTCATTCGTTACTTAAAACCCTAAATATTATGGGTATATCCTTAGCATGGGTGACATATACAGACACTCAGATTCATTTACGGCTCAAAATCCAACTATTACATTGAAATCCTTTTTGTAATCCGGGGTTCATGGGTTCACTTGAGTCCAGTCGTCTCTTGAAGGACCAAAGAGCGTAATAAAATCATCTAGCGTCGCCTAAAAGTGAACTGTAATACGGAAATGAGATTCTTTTTCGCTCACTCTTCCATCCGTCGGTATTTCCCGCTAAAAAAAAAAAAAATCTCCGCGACAAAAATCTATCAGCTGGCAATTTTGGCGGGAAAAGAACGTGTAAACAGCGGAGAGTGTTTCATCCCGGGGAGATAAAAACTTTTGAATTCCTGGATCGTCATATTTTTTAGGGGTGTGCGGCATCGAAAAAGGGTCTTAATACCTCATTTTACGACGATCTAAAATAAAAAAAGACATATTTCTTGCATTCTTACGAGAGCATCATACTGTAGTCATGCTATGAACAGAGAGATAAACATCTCTCACATTATCTCCGTCATTTGTGTATAAGCGACTCCTCTTTCCAGTGTAAACAAACTGAGTACTTTAGTCTCTCAATTGATTCCCATTCGTTCTATTCAACGCTTCTACCGTATACTTTTATCTCATATTCCGCCGCGGCTCAATTCAGCTGCACTTTCTTCATAAAAGGATTATCTTAACACCATTTCCCTCAATTTTACTCTTGAAAGGATTATTTTCTCTGCAGTTATATTATACGATTTGGATATTTTATATATTCGGCGCGTTGCTTTACCTAATAGTTCTTAAATTCCCCCATAAAGTGGGAAAGAGATTTTTATATACACCGATATACATTAATTTCTTTGTAGACTTTCATACACATTTATACACATTAATTTCTGTAGACTTTCATACACATTTATACACATTAATTTCTCCATAGACTTTCATACACACTTATTAACATAAAATCCATAAAATCATAACCATAACAAACACATTATGCTTCCAATATCTTCCCAGGCGGCAACTCCCTGTTTGGTAGCTGTCTACTACCTATTATAAGCTTATACACATCAATATCTCCATACAAGCATAACCACATTCTTTTATACACATATTTCTCCCTAAAACATATCTACAGGTTTTTATTCTTACTTATTCGCCTTTATTCCCCTTTTCCTCTCTTGTCACCACTAAGGTATATAAATAAAGTTCCTAAACAGTGATATATGCACCTGTACGCACCTTTAAGAGCCAATATAATCCTCCCCTTCCTCTTGTCTCTCTCACTCAGCTCATAATGTCTCTTCCGTAAGTCGATTATCTCAACTCATTTGTCTCTGTAAAAGGAATAATTTTATTTAGTTTCCTTTAGAATTTTTTTTCCTCATAAAAGGTTACTTAAATTTCCTCATAAGGGATTGTAAATTTCTCTCAAAAGGTTACTAAATTCCTCATAAGGTTGCTTAAATTTCCTCATAAAAGGTTAACACAATTAATTTCCTTAGTAATTAACTTGGAACCCAATTTTATGTAATATCATTAAAAAAATCACTAAAACTTAACGCATTCCCTAAAAACCATAAAACTTAACATAGTCTGAAAAACCTAAAACTCAAAATCCCTAAACTTAATCCCTAAAAATCTAAAACTCAACAAATTCCCTAAAAATCCTAAAATTTAACACCCATAGAAAAATTCCTAAAAGCTAACACGAACAGATACTGTAAAAACATCATTTGCTCTCCATAAAAGAGAATCACCTGAGCAACAATAGTGTCCCTCATTTTCTCGTCAAGAGGAGGAGGAGGAGGAGGAGGAGGAGGAGGAGGAGGAGGAGGAGGAGGAGGAGGAGGAGGAGGAGAGAAGAAGAAGGGGAGGAGGGGGGAAGAAGGAGGAGGAGGAGGAGGGAAGAGGAAGAGGAGGACCTATCTCTACCCTTCTTCAGACATTTTATACACCGGGTACTCAACACTCACGGCTCTTAGTGACTGGGGGAGGGTAAGGGGTGAGGGTGAGGGTGAGGGTGAGGGGAGGTGGGGAGGAACACCGGGCGGAATCTTTATCTAACTCTCCCTGGCAGGAGGTGGTGCTCTGAGACACTCTTCTATCTCTCTTCTCTCTCTCTCTCTCTTCTCTCCTCTCTCTCTCTCTCTTTCTTACGTCTTCTCTTTGTACTCTTTTTTTCTGTGAATGTTGTCTGTCTGTCTGTCTGTCTGTCTGTTTAGTCTTTTCTTCTATCATTAACTTTTATCGCTTTAGGTTTCAATTGGTATATTTATGATTCTCCTCTCTCTCTCTCTCTCTCTCTCTCTCTCCTACTTCTCATTCTTTTATGTGTATGATTGTCTGTCTGTCTGTGTCTTTTTTGTCACTAATCGTTTCTCTCTCTTCCACTTCTATATCTCTCTCTCTTTCTCTCTCTCTCTTTTCTCCTCTCTCTCTCTCATTGTTCTTTATCTGTATTTCTAGCTCTCTTTCTGTCTTTCACATTTCCTCTTTATTTCTCACTTTTCTTCTTCCTTGTCGTTTCTTCTTCTTTCTTTATTTGTTTACACTTTTTTTTTTAGTATTGTCACTTGCTCTTTCCGTTACATTATCATCTCTGCCTCTTATCACCCTTTACTTTACAGTTCCCAATTTCCTTCGATATTTCCCCCATCATTTTCATATTTTATTATATTTTCCCCCACTATTCATGTCTTCTTTTCCTGTTTTCCCCACTATTCATGTCTTCTTTTTCCTGTTTTCCCCCACTAATCATGTGTCTTCTTTTCCTGTTTTCCCCCACTAATCATGTCTTCTTTTCCTGTTTTCCCCACTAATCATGTCTTCTTTTCCTGTTTTCCCCCACTAATCATGTCTTCTTTTCCTGTTTTCCCCACTATTCATCTTCTTCTTTTCTGTTTCCCCACTATTCATGTCTTCTTTTCCTGTTTTCCCTCACTATTCATGTCTTCTTTTCCTGTTTTCCCCCCTTCTCTTCTTTCCTGTTTTCCCCACTATTCATGTCTTCTTTTCCTGTTTTCCCCTATTCATGTCTTCTTTTCCTGTTTTTCCCCCACTAGTCTGTTCTTCTTTTTTTTCCCCCACTAGTCATGTCTTCTTTCCTGTTTTCCCCACTAATCATGTCTTCTTTTCTGTTTTCCTCTTCCCCACTAATCATGTCTTCTTTTCTGTTTCCCCACCATTCTCATGTTATTTCCATCTTTCCCCAATTATCCATCCATCTGCTCTTTATTTCCCGGGACGTTTATAATTTTCTTCCTCTTTCCCCTGCATGACGACTTTTCTTCCCCATTTCCCCACTATATATAATTTTTCTTCATTATTTCCCCACCATTTATTATTTTTCTTCGCTGTCTCCCTATTTTTCTCTCCAACTTCATCTCTAATTTTCCCACCCATTACACCTTTCCCTCTTATTTTCTCCTCCTCCCTATCTCTACCTCCCCATATCACCATCTCCTCCTATTTTCCTTCCTCCCATCCTCCGCACATCAACCTCCTTCCTTCCCTCTCCCTTCCCCACCACCAACCTCCCCTTCCCTCCCTACTCCCTTCCCACCACACCCAACCTTCCCTCTCCCTTCCCCCCACCAACCTCCTTCCCTCCCTCTCCCTTCCCACCAACCTTCCTTCCTCCTCCTTCCCCACCATCACCCCATATCTCCTCCTGCAACTCTCTCCTTGCTTCTCTTCCTCCTCTCCCCCCCCATCCCACCAGCCAGAGCGTCTCCACCGGGTTCCTTGACGGTAGATTTATGTTATTTTCCCTTCGTCAGTAGCTGGCGCCTCCTTAGTGAGGGGAGGGAAGGTACGGAAGGGAGAGATGGGGAGAATGAGGCAGAAGGAAGGAAGGAGGATGAAAGATGGACAGTAAAGGGAGGAGGAGGGAGGGAAATGAGATGAATGAGGAAAGGAAGTATGGAAGGAAGGGAGGAGGGTTGTTGAAGGAGGGTGGTGAGGAGAAAGGGAGGATGGGGAGGAGGAAGGGGAGGAAGGTGAGAAAGGGAGAAGGTGGGAGGTGAGGGGAGGGGGAGATAGAGAGAAAGTACAGTTGAGGAGAAGTGAGAAAGGATAAGGGAAGTAAAAAAGAAAGGGGAGGAACAAGGAGGTGAGGGAAAAAAAGAGGAGGAGAAGCGAGAGGTAAAGAGGAGAAGAGAAGTAGCAATGGAAGCAATGGGCGTAGAGGAGAGAGTCAAGAAAAGATGGGAACATGTGAGAGAGGGGGGAGGGAAAGGAGAGGAAAAAGGAAGAAGGGGGAGGAGAATAACTTGAAAGGTAAGAGGGCTGTGTGAGGAGTAAGCCGAGGTACAGTGTTGGAGACACACACACACACACAGACACACACACACACACACACACAGACACACACATATATATATATATATATATATATATATATATATATATATATATATATATATATATATATATATAAACCTAAAATTCTCTCTCTCTCTCTCTCTCTCTCACACAGTTGTAAATGACAGCAATAAGTATTAATAGAGGAAGCAACAAGAACAGATGACAGGGCATTAGTGACAGAGCATGTTGGGTCGTGTTGGAGATGTGTCGAGGAAGAAGAGCAGGAAGAAGAAGACGAGGAGGAGGTGGAGGTGGAAGAGCAGGAGGAAGAAAGGAGGAGGTGGTGGTGGAAGAGCAGGAGAAGAAGAAGAAGGAGGAGGTGGAAAGGAAAAGCAGGAAGAAGAAAGAAGGAGGTGGAAGAACAGGAAGAAGAAAGAAGAGGGAGGAGTGGAAGAGCAGGGAAAGAAGGAGAATGGAAGAGCAGGAAGAAGAGAAGGAGTGAGTTGAAAAACAGGAAGAAGAAAAGAGGAGGAGGTGGAAGAGCAGGAAGAAGAAGGTTGGAGGGAGGTGGTGGAAGAGCAGGAGGGAAGAAAGAAGAGGGAGGTGGAAGAGCAGGAAGAAGAAGGGAGGGGTGGAAGAGCAGAAGAAGAAAGAAGAAAGAAAAGAAAGAAGAAGAAAGAAGAAAGAAAGAAAAGAAAGAAAGAAGAAAGAAAGAAAGAAAAGAAGAAAAAGAAGAAAGAAAGAAGGGAGGAGAAGAGCAGGAGGAGAAAAGAAGAGAGGAGGTGGAAGAGCAGGAGGAAGAAGAAGAAGAAAGAATAGAAGAACAGGAAAAAGAGAAAGAAGAGAGGAGGTGGAAGAACAGGAAGAAGGGAGGAAGAGGAGGAGGAATGGAAGAGCAGGAGAAGAAAGAGAATGAGATGGAAGAGCAGGAAGAAGAAGAAAGAGGAGGAGGTGGAAGAGCAGGAAGAAAGAGTTGGAGGAGGGTGGTGGAAGAGCAGGAGGAAGAAGAAAGAGGAGAGTGGAAGAAACAGGAAGAAGAGGAGGGTGGAGAAGAGCAGGAAGAAAGAGGAGGAGGTGAAAGAGCAGGAAGAGAAAGAAGGGAGGAAGAAGGGAGGAGGAATGCAAAGAGGAGGAAGAAAGAAAGAAGGAGGGGTGGAAAGAGGGAGGGAAGAAGAAGAGAGGGGAGGAGGAGGAGGTGGAAGGGAAGAGAAAGAAGAAGAAAGAAGAAAGAAAGAAAGAAGAAGAAAAGAAAGAAAGAAGAAGAAAGAAGAAAGAAAGAAGAAAGAAGAAAGAAAGAAGAAGGCAGAGAAGAGCAGGAAGAAAGAATGAAGAGGAGGAGGAGGAGGGATGGAAGAAAGAAAGAAAGAAGAAATGGTGTAAGATAGACAAAAAAGAAAGGGATGGTGAGGTAATGCAAAAGGAGAGAGAGAGAAGCTGTGGGATTGGACCTTTACTGTTTCTTTTTTTAGGTAAAGTGAGGTTAGTGTAGTGACCCCTGGCGTACAGTGACGAGGGGAGGGCAGGGGATATGAGGGGAATAGAGAGGAGAGGGAAGTTATACATCTCTACCTGAACTACTACTACTACTACTACTACTACTACTATTTTTAACGTCCTCCCCAATAACCACACAACCCATACATTTATTTTAATATTAAATTCTAATACATACCTACTACTACTACTACTACCCACCCATACTTCTGACAAAGCAAAAATCAGTCATGCAAATTCAGCGAGGCGGTTGAATGAGTCATTACTTGGACTTTCTTGTTGTAATCATCATTTGTCAACACCTTCATATGCAAATGAGCTTCTGTTGCCACCTTGTCCTTACTGTGACGACGTGAGGGAGAGGAGGGGGAGAAGAGGGGGGAGGGGGAGGGGGAGGGGGAGGGACGGGGGCCTCTTGAATCTCTTGTTTTGTATCAATAAAAAGGAAACTGAAGGAGAAAATATTGTGTGTGTATCAATTTGGTGGATGTATTATTGAGGTAGTTTATCTCTCTCTCTCTCTCTCTCTCTCTCTCTCTCTCTCTCATCTATCTAATTATCCCCTATTAATCTATCCATCTATCTCTGTCTATCTATCAATGTTTACGGATAATACTTATATTGACTGCTTACGTAGCTTTTTCAGACTGGATTTCCTTGGAACCAATTGCTGAGACACACAGGCACATTTGGATCACTTATGTTACTTGTATATTATTTGTTTTAATCACATGATCCATTCTCACGTTAGGTAACTGTATATCTTCAGAAGCCTTTTGACTGCCATGCTTCCTCAATAAACCGTCAATTATTATTATTATAGACAGAGAGACGGACAGATAGACACAGCTACCACTAACTCGCCTCTCTTCAATTTTCCTTGTATTTTTCTTCGCCCGCTCTTCTCTCTCTCTCACACTCGTTATCTCCCACTTCTTCTTTGTCTTTCTCAGTTTATCTACCTTTCCCTCCTTACTCCTTCCATCCCCGTCCCTCTTCTCTTCTGTTTCTCACTTTTCCCTCCTTCCTATCTCTTCCTCCTCCTGTACATTTTCCTCTCTTCCCTCCTGTCATCTCCTTCCTTCCATCCTCCACTAATAGGAGATGAAAGCCCCTCCCTTCCTTCTTCCTCTCCCTCCTCCTCCCGTCCATCTCCCTCACTTCCCTCCTGTCATCTCCTTCCTTCCATCCTCCACTAATAGGAGATGAAAGCCCCTCCCTTCCTTCTTCCTCTCCCTCCTCCTCCCGTCCATCTCCCTCACTTCCTTCCTGTCATCTCTTTCCGCCCATCCTCCACTAGTAGAAGGAAATGAAAACCTCTTCCTTCTTCCCCTTCCTCCTCCATCTTCCTCCCAACCTCTCCATCCTTCCGTCCTCCGCCAGTAGAAGGAAGGAAGGAAGGAAGGAAGGAAGGTGAGGACCCTGGTAAATACGAGAGCGTCTGGGAGTGATATATAAAGTCGGGTCTTACTAAAATGTCTCCTACTTTACCCCCAAGAGCCGACGATATATATTTTTAACAGCATACTTGGCCAGATGTAAGTCTTCCCTGTGGTGGGGGGAAGAGGGGCGATGATAGGGGAAGGGGGAGAGTAGGGGAACAGGGGGAGTCGGTAGGGGAAGAGGGGAGGGGAGTAGGGGAACAGGGGAGGGGGATAGTAGGGGAACAGGGAGGGGGAAATGGGTAGGGGAAACAGGGAGGGGGAATAGTAGGGGAACAGGAGGGGGGATGTTAGGGGAAGAGCGGGGAAAGTAGGGAGAACAGAGGGGAATGGTAGGGGAAGAGGGGAGGGGGGATAGTAGGGGAACAGGGGAGGGGGAATAGTAGGGGAACAGGAGAATGGTAGGGGAACAGGGGAGGGGGATAGTAGGGGGAACAGGGGGGATATAGGGAAGAGCGGGAGGGGAAAGTAGGAGAACAGGGGGAATGGTAGGGGAAGAGGGAGGGGGGATAGTAGGGGAACAGGGAGGGGGAGCAGTAAGGGAACAGGGGAGGTGGGTAGGAGAAGAGGGGGAGGGGGGGGATAGTAGGGGAACAGGGGGAATGGTAGGGGAAGAGGGAAGGGATGGTAGGGGACAGGAGGAGAGGGGTGGTGGAGTGAAGGGGAAGAGAGTGGGTGGGGTTTTTTTGGTACGGCTGAGGGTGAGGAGGCGGGGAGTAGAGAAGGGGTGGGTTGGGGGAGAGAGGGGTGGTTGGGGGAGAGAGGGGTGGGGTTGGGGGAGAGAGGGGGCGGTGGGTTGGGGAGAGAGGGGGGCGGTGGTTGGGGAGAAGAAAGGATAGAGTAATGTGTACTGGGAGGGGGATCAGCAGGTGGGGGGGCGAAAGAGAGGGGCTAGGGGAGGGAGGAGAGTGGGGCAGGGTCATAAGCAGCATTGGACGGGGGGTGAGGTGGAGTGTGAAGATGTGGGAGTGGGGAAGGGATGAGGGTGAAGAGGAATGGGGAGATGGGGAATGAGGAGAGGAGGAAGTTGAGGTAGATAAACGAATGGGTGGGGGTCATGTATGTAGTGGCTATGAGAAGGGGAGGTGGGGGTAGGGGGTAATGGGGGTATAGTGGGGGAGGGAGGGAGGGTGAGTGAGAGAGGAAGGGGAAAGGGAGGTGAAGAGAAAATAGGAAAGGAGAAAGTAACTGACATTTAGTAGTTGTGGGAAAGGAGAGGAGAGGTGGTGGTGGTGGTGGTGGTGATTGTGGTGATGGTATTGTTGGAGGTTGGTGATGGCGTTGATGATGGTACTGTTGGAGGTTGGAGATGGTGGTGGTGATGGTATTGTTGGAGGTTGGAGATGGTGGTGGTGATGGTATTGTTGGAGGTTGGTGATGGTGGTGGTGATGGTATTGTTGGAGATTGGTGTTGGTGGTGATGGTATTGTGGAGGTTGGTGAAGCTATTGTTGGAGTTGGTGATGGTATTGTTGGAGGTTGGTGTTGGTGGTGATGACGATGATGTAAATGAAGGGAGGAGTGATGGCGGGTCCGATAATAGTGGATATAATAATGAACTACTGATGGTAGCGTTGTGTACGAGGAGGAGGAGACAGGAGAGGAGGAGGAGGAGGAGGAACATGGGAGAAGAGGGAGAGGAAAAGAAGGAGGATGAAGAGGAGAGGCAAGAGGAAGAGAAGGAAAAGGAGTAGGAGGTTTGGTAGAGGGAGGAAGAGGAGTGAAAGAGGTGGAGGTGGAGGTGGAGGTGGAGGAAGGGACATAGCAAGGGCGTTGATTACCTCGTCGGCAGCAGCTGCGACACTCACCATGTGGGATGATAAATGCATTAGTCCCCCCCTCACCTCACCTGGCCCCCATAAGCCCCTCTGTCCACCCCTTTGATAATAATTGTAATTCGAAAATCAAAATTAAAACCAAAACCAAGAATTTAAAAAAACAAAAAAAACAAGAATTAAAAACAAAACACAAAAATTACAAGATAAAAGGCAAAAAGAAAAAATATATGTGACTATTAATCAAATATACATGTAAATAATATACCTTGAAATATAGAGTTATGTTGATGTGTTAATAAGGAAATATTACAGGTAGACAATATGTCACAGGTACACCTCGCTCCCCGCTACGTTCGTTCGTCAACACAGAAGGGTTAATGACCATCCATCACCACCCACCCAAATACATCAAAATGTCGAAATCCGCTGCGATAAATCACCCAACATTTGACATTAGCGTCGACCTTTCCTGCCATCGACACTATTTTTAGACAACAAACGCCGGCCGGTATTATTCTACTAACAATACAATGGGTAATTAACAAGAGCCTACCTCCTCGTTCATTAAAGTTTATCATCACAGATCAATGATTCAGTTCTGAGAGTGAACGAGAGAGTAGGATGAGGGGTGAGGAGGGGGTGAAGGGGTGAAGGGGTGAAGGGGTGAAGGGGTTGTCCGTGCTGACCTGTCCACTAGGAAGGGGAGAGATGCATATACAAGGTCAGGGAAAAAGAATGTCTAATTTTAATATAAAACCCTTATATATATATACATATATATATATATATATATATATATATATATATATATATATATATATATATATATATATATATATATATATATATATATATATATTGATAAAATCACACAGGGAAAAAGGGAAACAATGGAGCACCTTAGCTTTCATCTTTATTCAAGACATCTTCCAGAAGCAACTGAATAAAGACTGAAAGCAGTCTCATGTGTTATATATATATATATATATATATATATATATATATATATATATATATATATATATGCAAATGTAAATCACTGTGGTGCATGATCCCAGGCATATGCTGATAACCACATGGAAAGAAAACACAGGGTTCCCAAGCGCTTTCATTAGCAATTCCACATCTTCAGGGGGTGAGTACAGGTAGTCACCAGCACTGCACAAATGTAATTACAACCTTATCATGTTTCTTTCATAATGATTATATATATATATATATATATATATATATATATATATATATATATATATATATATATATATATATATATATATAGAGAGAGAGAGAGAGAGAGAGAGAGAGAGAGAGAGAGAGAGAGAGAGATACCTGCTTCATATATGTAACTCTCCAGGTTTATAACTTCTAAAAGCAGCAAACACAGAACTTTTCATCGAGGAATGAAGGGAAGAAAAACAAGACAGACAGACTTAGAAACTGACATAAAAACAGAAAGACACACACACACACATACACATACAAAATAACTTAAAAAACCCACAAAATCGACCTTTCAACACCTCACACCAACTATAAGACACAACAAGGAGCCCACCAAGACGGCAACAGCGAACCTCGTAACGGGCGACAGGGTAGTTAGTCAACGTCACCAGCCAACGACGGGTAATTAGCTAACAGCCTCCCCAAGTAATTCGCTAGTTTGAGCTGTATGAATCGGTGCTAGTGACTACAACAATTCAGTTTTCTTAGCCAAAATCCCTTTGTTGTTTGGTTGAAAGGTTCAATGTTTCGAGTTTTTCAGTTCATGAATTTCGTTAATTCAGTTACTTTTGGCAAAATATTTCAATACTTCGGTGTTCTTGGCAAAATTGGTTCTGACTGCGGCTTGTGAGCTTAAATACCTCTGGGTTCTGTCTTTATTTTTTTTATTTTTTCGAAATGTTTAATGTTTCGATTTTTTTCAGCGCAAAAGTATTCATTTATTTTAGGGTAAACAGTTTAATTAATCATTGCTTATGGCCAAGAATTCGGTCTTCTTATACAAAATGCTTCTGGGTTTGGTCACTTTGTAGCTAAGATATTTCTGAGTTTGGTCTTTGCCCAGTTGAATAAATCATTCAGTATTCTTGGTCAAAATACCTCTATGATCCAGTCTTGACCAAAACGCTTCAAGGGTTCGGTCTCCTTTGTCAGAATGCTTAATGATTCGGTCTTCTTTTGCTAAATAATTAAATGATTTGGTCTTGGCCAACGCGCGTTACTGGTTAAATTTCCTTGGAAAAAATGCTTTACTGGTCGTCTTTTTAGTCAAAATGTTTCAATCATTCGATGTACTTGATCAAAATGCTTCAATGATTCGGTCTCCGCAGCCAAATTTCCCTACAGATTCATGTTCTTGGCCAAGGTAAGACCGCGACTTCCTCTCTTTGGACAGAATTCCCTCATGATGTGGTCTTCCCGGACAAAACGCCTCAGCCATACGGTCCACTTATCCTGGGGGTGTCGCCTCGCTAACGAACCAACTCAACAAACTCAAACACAGAGATGAAAAGTAAGCCACAAGTTGGAACAGGGAACGAACTCTCACAGCTACTTTTAAGGCGGTGAGGGAAGGCGCCGTACACTACCCCACAGCGAACAGCTTCACGTAGCAAGCAACTTCCCACGGCAAACAACTTCCAACAGCGACCAACTTCCCACAGCGACCAACTTCCCACAGCAACTAACTTCCCACAGTATACTACTTCCAACAGTAAACTACTTCCCACAGCGAACAATTTCGCTCAACGACCATCCTTCCAGAACAAACAACTTCACACAACGAACTTATCAGATGACGAAGGAAGGTAGCGAACAATTTCCTACAACAAATAATTTCAGACAGCGAACTACTTCCCACACAACGAACTTCTCAGATGACGACGGAAGACCAGCGAACAACTTCACACAGGGAGAGAACTTGGTGGACTTTGAGCGTGGGAAAGAGTTTACCTTTGACCACCACCACTCTGAGGGACCCGCACCAAGGCAAGGCTTCCAGAAAAGGTCTCATACGAAGCCTCTGTTGAAACGTCGGCTGGGGTTTTTGAAAACTTTGTTGGGTGAAGAAAGAAGACTCTGAGAGATCTGTGTCTGTCTATCTAACCTGTCGATGTGTCTTATCTGTCTACCTGTCTGTTTGTCCTTTTTTTCGAACGTGAGCATTATGGTGGTATAAAATTGCTCATTTCATTTTTTGCGTAATAGTGTCTGTCAGACTCCATGATATAGTAGTGGACATGGTATAATGATAAAGCCTTATAGTTTTACATTGGTAGGGGTACTGGTAGTGCTTTATATTGGTAATAGTATAGTTTATATAATGGAAATGGTATAGTGTAGGGCAATGTCAAAGTACCATGGTGTTAGGAGACGTAAAAGGTAATATTTTTGTTACAATACCTGGACGAAAGAGAAAAATAGGGAGATATAAGCTAGCAGTAGAATAAAGAAGAACTACTACAATAAAACAAACAATTCTATGTTATTCGTATTTCTTTCTTGAGACAACAAGAAGGAAATATAACTGTCTATAGGAGAAACAATTATGAAGAGAAAACAAAAACAAAATATTGACAAATTATTTCTTATTACACTTCTGTACTTGGGTCCCACCGCCCTCCACCCCAGCCCCTATTCCCGAGCTGGTAATGACATAATGATGGATTCCCAAAGGTCTTAACGTTCATTTTTCCTCTTAACTGATGATGTGAGAACGTATCCAACGGCATCTCGTAAGCTACTAAAAGGCTTTTCAGTTAATTTTTTCCCTCTTAAATATTGATATGGTGACTGGTGAGGTATTTCACTATATCTCTTAAGCTACCACAAAAAAATACATGGATTCCTAGATTTATACGTTAAATTTTACCCAGTAACATCTGAGAAGAGAAAGTGATAAAGAAAGAGAGAGAAAAAAAGAGAAAATCCGGACCCACTCTCACAATAACTTCCCCAGCAAGACAATAATACCATTGGGACTTCTTAACCGGACTCCGCTGTATAAATCGAAGCCTCGACCACCGGGTTCGGAAAACACCACTCAAACACTCAACTCAGCTTCGATACATTCACGAATTTGATCTCTCTCTCTCGATTCTCTCTCTTTCTTTCTGTTCCCTGTCTCCCTTTTCCGCACTCTGTTTTTCTCTTTTCCTTCCTTTTTGATTCTTATTCATCAACTTTTTTGCTTTATCTTTCTTTCAACTTCTTCTCTTTTACTGTCGCTTTCTCTTTTTATCGCTTCTCTCCTCATTTATCCTCTCTTTCTCTCTCCCTTTTGTCCCATTTCTCTCTCTTCTCTTTTACGCCCTCTGTCCCATCTTTTATCCCCTCTCTCTCCCTCATTATATCTTTCTTTTCTTTTTTGTTCTCTTTCTCTCGTTTTATCCCTTCACTCTCTCTCTCTCTCTCTCTCTCTCTCTCTCTCTCTCTCTCTCTCTCCCAGTTTTGCTCTCATATCCAATTACAGTAGAAAACTAGCGCAGCACCAACAAGGCTTCGAACCCACAACTCGACGTAAACTTTGAGATACTTGACACCAACACGACAAGTGAGCTGTTTAACTCTTAACCTCATTACTGCTTGTTAAGAACCAGGGTAGTTGGTGAGAATGTTATTAGGCTATTAGCGTATTGCTGCTTGTTACTGTGAGAATGAGATTGTTTGACTGTGAGAGTATTGCTGCTCGTTAGCTATGAACCAGAGTAGTTTAGAGAGAATGAGGTTGTTAGATTATGATGATGATGATGATGATGATGATTAACGGTTTATTAAGATAACATGGCAGCCCGAAAGCTGAAAATATACAATGAACTGAGATGATAAGTTACATATGGTGGAATCGGGGAGTGGGTCACTTGATTGACAAAAGCTTTCAATACAGAAACATAAGAAACATGGAGTCAACAGAGAGGTTAACTATAGATCTGGTACTGTGGGAGCTGGTCTGTAGACATTCTTGTGACCTGATGTCGGCGCCAAGCCTAGTTCTGTGTGTGTGTGTGTGTGTGTGTGTGTGTGTGTGTGTGTGTGTGTGTGTGTGTGTGTGTGTGTGTGTGTGTGTGTGTGTCACGGGAAACGCTCGGTAGACCTTAAGCTTGATCGCTGGTTAGTAGACTTTTGGGCTGAGGAGTTATGTATGTAGTAAAGAAAAAGATTAAGTTCACACGAATTTACGAATATGATCTGGAGCATAACTAACCTAACTCATCAAATAACCTAACCTAACCACACTAAACCTAACCTAACCTAACCACACTAAACCTAACCTAACTAAACCTCACTTAACCTAGCCTAACCTTAAAAAAAAATCTACGAGTTTAACTTAAAAACAAAATAAATTAATAAAAAAAGATCCGGTTCCAAGGTTCGGTCTGATCCGGATATTGCCTGTAGCCGAAAAATTTACCGTAGGAGCCTTTGAACATCGGGAGGAGGTGGAGCTCCGGGTTCGGGTTCGGTTTCGGGTATTAGTATGGGGTTCGAATATTTAATGCTGGAGCCTTTGAGAATGACCAGATGGAGCCGTGTGTAGTGATTAAGGTCAATCTCCATCTGTAACTCCACTTCAGGTTAAAACTCCACCTAAGACTCCACTTCTAGTTAAAACTCCACCTAAGACTCCACTTCTAGTTAAAACTCCACCTAAGACTCCACTTCTCGTTAAAACTCCACCTAAGACTCCACTTCTAGTTAAAACTCCACCTAAGACTCCACTTCGTTAAACCCAACTTCAAGACTCCACTGTGCCAAAACTCCACCTAAGACTCCACTTAGTTAAACTCCACCTAAGACTCAAACTCTTCTAGCTCTGCTTCAGGTCAAAACTCCACCTAAAACTTCACCCAGTTAAACTCCACCTAAGACTCCACTTCTAGTTAAAACTCCACCTAAGACTCAACCTCTAGCTCCGCTTCAGGTCAAAACTCCACCTAAAACTTCACCTCCAGTTAAAACTCCATCTAAGACTCCACTTCAGGTCAAAACTCCACCTGTAACTCCACTTCAGGTCAAAACTCCACCTGTAACTCCACTTCAGGTCAAAACTCCACCTGTAACTCCACTTCAGGTCAAAACTCCACCTGTAACTCCACTTCAGGTCAAAACTCCACCTGTAACTTCACTTCAGGTCAAAACTCCACCTGTAACTCCACTTTAGGTCAAAACTCCACCTGTAACTCCACTTCAGGTCAAAACTCCACCTTCCCTCTGTGTCATGTTTCAGTATATTGGAGTTTTCCTTGTGTGTGTACCTCTTCCTCTTTCTTCTGCCTGTCCTCCTCCTTCTGCTCATCTTCTACAATTCCCTCCTCTTCCTCCTTTTATAACATTACATCCTCCTATTTCTCCTTCTCCTCCTCCATCTCCTCCTCCTTCCAACACTACCTCGCCTCCTCCTCTTTCAACACTACCTCCTCCTCCTCCTCCTCTTCCAATACTACCTCCTACTTCTCCTCCTCTTTCAACACTACCTACTCCTCCTCCTCCTCTTCCAATACTACCTCCTACTTCTCCATCGCCTTGTCTTTCAACACTACTACCTCCTCCTCCTCCTCCTCCTCCTCCACTCTCCCTTATCATCCTGCTGCTCCACCTACCAGCCCTGATGTGGGATAACACTATCCTGGCCCCGAACCTTCCTATCCCGGAGGGCAACTCTTGTTCTAATGTAATGAAGGCTGGCACATTCCCCCCTTCCCTTCCTCCCTCCTTCCTCCAGGTCATGGGACAGGTAGTGAGCCTTCTGCTACGCAGGAAGGGGAGGGGAGAGGAGAGGAGAGGTTGTGGGAAGGCGGTTGGGGGATGGTGGGTGAGGAATGGGAGGAGGTGAGAGAAAGAGGGAAGGAGGAGGCAGAAATGGGAAGGGGAGAGGGAGGAGTAAGGGGAGAGAGACGGAAGGAGAGAGAGGGGGATAGTAGGGGGAGGTAGAAGGGGCATGGGAGGGGAGTCTCTTGAGCCCTAAGAAATGAAGAAATTTGAAAGCAGGTGAGAGGAGGGAGGGGAAACATGAGTTCAGGGGGAAGGATTGGGAGGAGGAGGAGGAGAGGGAAGGTAAATGGGGAGGGGAGGATAAGATAAAGCTGGGAAGAGGGGAAGAGAAAGAGGAAGATATGCATATTAAATTAAAGACTCTCTCATTCTCTGACACACACACACTCCAGAGATCCCCTCCCATCACACTCACACACACTCCAATCACCCACTCCACACACACACACACACACACACACCACAAACACTCTTCCCACATACTCTCACCATTAAAACCGCAACCACCAACCCCCCACCACACACACACGCCAAACACCTGTTCCCCACACCTTCCCACACAATCACACACACACACTTCAATCACCTCTCTCTCTCTGCACACACACAGCACCTCCTTTCACCTTCCTCCACACACAGCACCTCCTCACCTTCCCTCCACACACAGCACCTCCTTCACCTTCCTCCACACACAGCACCTCCTTTCACTCTCTCCCACACACAGCACCTCTTTCCACCTTTCCACACACACAGCACCTCCTTCACCTTCCTCCACACACAGCACCTCCTTCACCCTTCTCCCTCCACACACACAGCACCTCCTTCACCTTCCTCCACACACACAGCACCTCCTCACCTTCCTCCACATACACACAGCACCTCCTTCACCTTCCCTCCACACACAGCACTCCTCCTCCACCTTCCTCCACACACAGCACCCCTTCACCTTCCTCCACACACAGCACCTCCCTTCACCCTTCCTCCCTCCACACAGCACCTCCTTCCACCTTCCTGCACACACAGCACCTCCTTCCACCTTCCCCCTCCACACACAGCACCCCAACACTCCTCCCCCCACCCCCTCACCCCACCTCATCCCCTCACCCCACCTCCTCACCCCCCCACCCTCACCCCCCACCCCCTCTCTACAATAATAATACATCCATTATGAACAAACATGACACATAATCATACAGAATTTTCCCGTTACAAAAGTCCGCTTTATTTAGAGGCACAAATATATATTGGTCTTTGTAGGTAGGAGGCACAAAGAGCGGGTTATATAAATATTTATATTCTGTTCCAGCTCCACTCTTACCTCCCAACTCTTTGTCAGATCTAACGACAGGTGCACACGTGTCGATGTATGTGTGTGTGTGTGTGTGTGTGTGTGTGTGTATGTTTAGGCATACAAACAACCTTCCTCAGCAAGAGTACAGTTACCACTCACCACCACCAACAACAACAACCAAACAACAACCACTTTACCTAACCCTCCATCACTCTTGTCAACCAACTACCAACTCCACCCAACAACAAGAGTACATCCATCCACCATCATCAACCCTCACCAACAGCAGCAACAACAACAATCAGCTTCAACCAACCACCCAGCAAGAATACATCCACCACAACCACCACTACTACTACCATCACAGAACTTACAAACACCCCTAATACTTTCTACCACCACCACTCCCCCACTTCTACTACTACCACCACCACTACTACTACTACTACTGCTACCACTACCACAACAACTATTACAACCACCACTATTATCACCTCAACCACTGCTACTACCATTACCACCACAACTACTACAATCACCACCACTATCACCCCAACCTTTACTACTACCATCATCACCGCCACCACCACCACCACTATGGTCACTATAACCCCTACCATTATCACCACTACCACCACTACCACCACAACTACTACTACTACCACCACCACTACCACCACTACTACCACCACTACCACCACCACTACTACTCACTATTCACCACCTCACCACTACTAATACCACTACCACCACAACTATTATTACTACCACCACTTCCCGTGTTCCAATTAAAGAGTGGAGAGTTCATAAGCATCACTGAGGCAGCACTAACGCTACCTAAGACACACGCTCTTATAAATCATATTGAAGAATCTGATGAATTTTTGACTAATATTTCTATGATAATATTGTGTTGGTACTTGATGGTGTGTGTGTGTGTGTGTGTGTGTGTGTGTGTGTGTGTGTGTGTGTGTGTGTGTGTGTGATGGAGATAAGTGGGAGGGAGGGTGGAAGTGAAAATGGAAGGAGGGGTATTATCCTGGGGCAAACACCCGACATGAGAGAGAGAGAGAGAGAGAGAGAGAGGAGAGAGAGAGAGAGAGAGAGAGAGAGAGACCCTGACTGGAGTATCCTGAGGCGGTTTTATGCACGATGAAATATTCAGTTCACATTCTTTTTTACGTCCGAACATTTCCTTTCAATATTGTGTATATATATTATATGTGGCTATGCATTCATTTTAATTCACAATTATACATATACCTGTGTGTACCCCAGGTCAGTAGTGGGGCACGACACAGAGAGGTGTAAAAGAGAGCGGTCCACCAGTAATACTGGGATGCCACAATGAACCAGCCCACCTCAACTCATCTCGGTGTGGCAGACGCACGCTTTAGACACAAGTGGCCGCTGGGGCGTGACAAATTGGCCCACAGACCGACAAACGTAGCAGTACTACTGGTGGCCCGCTGACTTTTACACCTACGTGTGTATAGCTGACAGTTTCGTGCCCCACTTGGGGTCCACTGGCCCGGGGTACACCTACATTTGCCGATCTATCTACCATATACTGTATAACTTCCTATATATCTATCTCAATAATGTTTTATTATATTATCTGTATCTTCATTTATCTTATTTTCGTTACACATGTTATAATATATATATATATATATATATATATATATATATATATATATATATATATATATATATATATATATATATATATATATATATATATATGTGTGTGTGTGTACACTACTTATAATAAGTACATAACACGGAAATACTAATGTTGTATTACGTGTGTCTGTAATAGTTTTCTCTAAATATCAACTTTAATTAAATCGTATTTTGGAACAATAGCGTAGCTGAGAGCGACCAATATAAAGTATAATTACACATAGCACCAGATTCCTACCAGGTGTTGTGGTACTAAAGTACCTAAGTTACCCCCTCCCTCCTCTCATCCTACCCGTCCCAAATTTCACCCTCCCATGTACCCCTTTCCCTCACCCTCCCATGTACCCCTTTCCCTCACCCTCCCATTCCGCGTCACCCTCTTTTCTATCTTCCTCATACCCTGCATCCCTCCCCCTTCTCTTCACCTCCTTTCCCTTACCCTTTCCAGCATCATGATTGGTTCACGTAAACAACGGTACCAAGATGAGACTTTAAGATATATCTAAATATGTTCTAATAAACCCTCAACACAAGAACAAAAATCAACTTAAGAATCTTTGAAAATACTGTTTTAATCACTTAATCCTGACACCCCCCCCAAAAAAAAATAAAAAATAATAATAATAATAATAATAATAATAATAATAATAATAAATCAAACAAAATAATAATAACGTAAGAATGACTGTGACTCCGGATACCAGATTCTCTTAAGTCGGTGAGGAAGAGACCGGTGTTAGAGCCACATCCATTAATCCGAATTATCTGGTTTTAGTGAAGCTCAGCCGGCGTGTCTGGTGAGGGTAATGGAGGAGTTAAGAGAGGGAGAGAGAGTCTTTGGGCCGCCCTCTTGATTTCCCTGACGTTCCATACTACTGTAGGAACCCGCTCGATAAAACTATGTTACCAAGACTGTGTACAGCTTCACGGTGTGTGTGTGTGTGCGCGCGCTCTCAAACCTGTGTATGTGTACGATTCGAACCTGTGTGGTGCCAACATCCACCTCGAGAGGGATCGAACCAGCGTACCAATAATTCCTGTTGAAGTAGATTCCGATCCTCTGCAAAAGCTTTCGTGGCAGGATTCGAACACAGGTGCTGATAGTATTTATGATATAGAGCAGTGAGTGAGGTGGTGAGACGGTCGACCTTGATGATCAAAGCTAAGATGGAGGTCGCACCACTCACTGTCCTCACCACTCAATCTCCACACCACTCACTGTCCTCACCACTCACTCTCCACACCACTCACTGTCCTCACCACTCAATCTCCACACCACTCACTGTCCTCACCACTCACTCTCCACACCACTCACTCTCCACACCACTCACTGTCCTCACCACTCACTCTCCACACCACTCACTGTCCTCACCACTCACTCTCCACACCACCTCACCGTCCCCCACCACCACCTCCACACACCACCTCCACCTCCAATAACTAATTAGCTGCCCCATCATTCACTCCACCACCACCTCACCGTCCCTCACCACTCACCTCCAGCCACCACCACTGTCCTCACCACTCATTGTCCCCACCACCCACTTCCACACCACCACTGTCCTCACCACTCACCTCCACACCACCACTGTCCCTCACCCACTCACTCTCCACACCACTCACCGTCCTCACCACTCACTCTCCACACCATCTGGCCAGCCCCCATCATTCACCCCCACACCACTCACTGCCCTCACCACTCACTGTCCTCACCACTCACTCTCCACACCATTCGCTGCCCTCATCATTCACTCTCTACACCACTCACTGTCCTCACCACTCACTGTCTTCACCACTCACTCTCCACACCACTCACTGTCCTCACCACTCACTCTCCACACCATTCGCTGCCCTCATCATTCACTCTCTACACCACTCACTGTCCTCACCACTCAGTCTCTACACCACTGACTCTCCACACCACCAACTATGATCAACCACCGCCCACACCACCCACCTCTACAAGCCATACACTACCCACATTACGCCCACTATCAACACTGTCCATACTACCCACACACCGCCCGTTATCCCACTATCCATCCACTACGCCCACCGCCCATTTACACACCGCTCACATTACCCAATTACCGCCCACAACCCACACTCATCACACATACACAACACCCACACTAAGCCTACACCGCCCTCCACCCATACACCACCCACTACGCCTACCACCCACTACCGATCCACTATGACCACCACCCACCCACTAGACCCATCGACCACTAGCCACCCACCACCCACTACGCCCATCACTGTGAAACTCAACTTAATTATGTTACTGGGACACTTAGAGGCGCTTGAAGGATCAAAGAAGCGAGTAACGAGGCTGGCAACACACTTAAGGAGATCCTAGCCCTAGTTAACGAGGGCTAACGATAGTTCCCGCCAGCTACAGTACAGGGGAAGATCTGTAGTGTGGATACGAGTTTAACGATTCCTGTAGTCTACTTAAGGGATCCAAGTGTGCGTGTTGGCTTTTAGAGTGTGTTAGTGGTGTCTGCATACTAAAAAAGGGTTCAAGTGTGATTTTAAAGGACATAAGAGTGTGTTGGCGGTCAGGGTTCAAAGAGTATGTTGACGATCTGTTTAAGGGTTCAAAGAGTGTGTTGGCGATCTGTTTAAGGGTTCGTTGAGTGTGTTGGCGATCTGTTTAAGGGTTCGAGGAGTGTGTTGGAGATCTGTTTAAGGGTTCGAGGAGTGTGTTGGAGATCTGTTTAAGGGTTCGAGGAGTGTGTTGGAGATCTGTTTAAGGGTTCGTTGAGTGTGTTGGCGAGGTTCCGATCCTAAATAAACGGTTACTTTTTTTAATATATTTAACTTTCTGAGGATGAAAGGGTCAAATCTTCGCCAACAAAGGGTTAAATCCTCATCTTCTAAGGGTTAAATCCTCGTCTTTTAAGTGTTAAATCCTCATCTTCTAAGGGATAAATTTTCGCCTTTTAAGGGATAAATCCTAATTTTCTAAGGATTAAATACTCTCCTTTTAAGGGTTAAATCCTTCGTTAAGGGTTAAATCCTAGTTTTTAAGGGTTAAATCCTCGCCTTTTAAGGGTTAAATCCTAATTTTCTAAGGATTAAATACTCGCCTTTTAAGGGTTAAATCCTCGCCTTTTAAGGGTTAAATCCTAGTTTTTTAAGGGTTAAATCCTCGCCTTTTAAAGGTTAAGTCCTCATCTTCTAAGGGATAAATCCTCGCCTTTTAAGGGTTAAATCCTCATCTTCCAAGGGTTAAATCCCCATCTTCTAAGGGTTAAATCCCCATCTTCTAAGGGTTAAATCATCATCATCTAAGGGTTAAATCCCCATCTTCTAAGGGTTAAATCATCATCATCTAAGGGTTAAATCCCCATCTTCTAAGTGTTAAATCCCCATCTTCTAAGGGTTAAATCATCATCATCTAAGGGTTAAATCCTCATCTTCTAAGGGTTAAATCCTCATATTCTAAGCCATAAGGGTTAAATCCCTATCTTCCATAAACTCGTCTTTTTAGGGTAAACCCTCATCTTCTAAGGGTTAAAACATCACCATCAAAGAATTAAACCATCTTCATCAAAGGGTTAAATCATCTTCATCATGGGTTAAACCATCTTCATTAAAGGGTTAAACCATCTTCATTAAAGGGTTAAACCATCTTCATCAAAGGGTCAAACCATCTTCATCAAAGGGTTAAACCATCTTCATTAAAGGGTCAAACCATCTTCATCAAAGGGTTAAACCATCTTCATTAAAGGGTTAAACCATCTTCATTAAAGGGTTAAACCATCTTCATCAAAGGGTTTAAGGAACATAATCGTTTACCAGATATGCTTCAGCGACACTCGGAAGAGATCGAACCCTTCTCTCATAATACACGGGTCACACGGTAAGACATCACAAACACCACATTACTCACGCTGCACCGGTCAAAAAGAACCCTTAAAACTGTAATTAGGAAAGAACTTATTGATGAGTTTGACGCAAGTAGACAAGTGCAAACAAGCACTAGTCGATCCATAGGTTACCATGATGAGATGTATCAAGTGAGACATGTATATGGAGCAAGTAACAAGATCACTAGATTACAAGATGCTGTAACCGCTAGATTAAGGTTAGGATATAAGTACCTTTGGCAGTATGTTCCTCAAGCAGATGTAAACAAAACTAATAAAAGTGTGTAATATACATATGGCCACACACTTGAACACTACGTCTCGACTGTGTGAAGATAGAACCTTTAGGGACAGGTCCAAGAACACTGTGTGTGAAATGGCACAACACTTCATCTCTAATGGCAAGATAGCCGACATATTAAGATTGTATCCACTTTTTGCACTTAGTAACTATATCAATTCTGATGTACAGAACCAAATACGCAATGTGCTTGAATACCTCTCACGTAAATGTGAATAACAAAGTGTGAGGCCAGACATACTGCCTCACACGCCTGTACTCACGCATTTGTGAATAAGTTACCCTTTATGTATAGAACTAAACAAATAATGTTAATGAAATACTGTGTAACATTCAGTGCCATAATATCCTGACAACGGGGGTTAATTATTATGACCCTTTGTAAACCCTACTCTGTAATCCTTTTGCGCTACCGCTCACAGGATGAGTGTGGGGTGCACAATAAAGTAGCCGCTGCAAGCGGCAAAATCAAAATCAAATCACTGGGAGGCTTTAAACAGTCTCAACACTGCTTCACCTGCTGTCATAAAGGATCGAAACGGCCTTAATACTGCTTCACCTGCTGTCATAAAGGATCGAAACGGCCTTAATACTGCTTCACCTGCTGTCATAAAGGACCGAAACGGCCTTAATACTGCTTCATCTGCTGTCATAAAGGATCGAAACGGTCTTCATACTACTTCACCTGCTGTCATAAAGGATCGAAACGGTCTTAATACTGCTTCACCTGCTGTCATAAAGGATTGAAACGGCCTTAATACTGCTTCAATTACTGTCAAAAAGGTTCGAAAAGTCCTTAAAAAATGTTTCATGCAAAAAGATCCGAAACGGTCTCAAAACTGCATCATCTGCTAAAACAAGGGATCGAAAAGGACCAGAACACTGTCAGAGCCGCACTTAAAAGGATCGAAGCCGCGAACTAACGAGCCGTGACGGGACGCTAACAGCATTCAAACCCCTACATGAATCTACCCTCACTATAGCGACCTGTGAGTTAATGTCTGGCTTCTAGTGTGCGTGAGAGAGAGAGAGAGAGAGAGAGAGAGAGAGAGAGAGAGAGAGAGAGAGAGAGAGAGAGAGAGCTAAAAAGGGTAAAACAGACACTTATAGAAAGATAGACAAGCAATATACGGAGGAATATAGGGAGAATGTTAGAGAAAGAGAAACGGCGGATAATAAAGCAAAAATTGGCTAACAAGAAGAGGGCAAGTAGAGACACACACACACGAGAACTACGCCCCCCCTTGTCACTTATCCGTGGGCTGATATATTTCATAGTGGTGTAGAAGAATGTGTGTTGGGTGTGTGTGTGTGTGTGTGTGTGTTTCTCGAGAAGGGAGAACAGTCTAGTGAGAACATGGCTTAAGTATGTATGTATGTATGTAGGCAAGTGTTACGTGTATGTATGCGTGTTTATACAAGGGGGGGTGACGGAAGCCTAGTGTGAACAAGATGTACATATTGACTTTCCCTTGTTTGTATAGCACACTGTGGGCGTCACACAGGGGTGTGTGTGTGTGGTAGGTGGGGGGGTGTGTGTGAGAGAGAGAGAGAGAGAGAGAGAGAGAGAGAGAGAGAGAAATATGAACAACCGTCGGAGAAAGAGAAAGGGATAGAGGGGCAGCGAGAAAGAGACAATAACACAGACAGATTAAAGAGACAGACAGGCAGACAGATTTAGCAGTAAAACGCCCGTCTCCACTCATGTATACCACCACCAGACGGAAACATATGACGGGGGAGGAGGAGGGTAGGAAGAGGGGGAAAGGAGGAGGGAGAAGAGGAGAGAGAGGAGAGGGTAGAGGAGAGGGGTTAGGATGGAGGTTTTGACTGGGAGGAGTGAGGAAGGGAGAAGAATGGGGGGAGAGGGAAAGGAAGGGGTTTTGGATGGGAAGGGAAGAGGGAGGAGGTTGTAGATGGGAATGGGGAAGAGGAAAGAAAGAGGGAGGTTGTTTGTGGTGCGAGTGGGATGGGTGAAAGGAAGAGAGAGGTAGAGAAAGGGGACAGTTAAGTGTAATAGTCAGGCTCCTCCATTACTTTCACTCCGGTAGTATGGAAGGAAATCAATCTCATCCAGTGTTTACTACAGCTGTGAGAGATTTTAGTCTGCTGTGGCCATGGCAGCACAGAAAGCCAGGTAAAAGTGGTAGTGAAAGTTTTGGGAGAAAGTGGTGGAAAGTTTTAGAAGAAAGTGGTAGTGAAAGCTTAGGGCGAGTGGAGGAATTTTGGGAGAAAGTGGTAGTGAAAGTTTTGGGAGAAAGTGGTGAAAGTGAAGTAAAAGTTTAGAAGAGTAGAGTGAAAGTTTTGGGAGTGAAGTGAAAGTTTAGGGAAAGTTAAGTGAAAGTTTATGAGAAAGTGGTAGGGAAACCTTGAAAGAACGACCACGCCCACCAACATCACCAACACGCCCACACCCACCCATACCACCCACCATTACACATATATCCCCTCAACCTCCACCACCCCACACCCATCCACACACCCACATCCACACACCGCCCACACCCACACACACAAACACCCAACACCTGCCTACACACTCACTTCCACACACGCCCCCGCCCCTACACACATCCACACACGCCCACACTCACAGCCACCTCCTCTCCCACACATCCACACACGCCCAAACCCACACACACACCTAACCTGCCTACACACTCATTCACAACCCCGCCCTACACACATCCACACACGCCCACACTATAGCCACCCCCCACACATCCATATGCCCCCCACACACACAATAAGTCGAGTTGAGGGAGACTATGAGAGACGCTAACAGGGAGACACATCTATTGGGAGAAGATGTCTCTCCTTTCACTGTCTCTCCTTATTACGCCCGTGTCTCGCGCCTGCTGCCCCTAGCTAGAGGGAGATCAGGAAGGGAGGGAGAGGGAGGGATGGATGTGGGAAGGAGGATGAGGAGGAGTTGTGGAATGGGAGGGGAGGAGTTGGTAGGGAGGGAAGGGAGAGGATGCGGAGTTGGTGAGGGAGGGGGAAGATGGGTAAGAGTTGGTAAGATGGGAAGGAAGGGGGGATGAGAAGGGTTGGTTGGTTGGGAAAGGAGGAGTGTTGGTGGGGTTGTGTAGAGAGGGGGTGTTGTGAAAGGAAGAAAGAGGGGGGTAGGCAGGAATGGGAAGAGGGGGTGTTGGTAGAAAGGGAAGAGAGAGGGGGTGTTGGAATGGGGAAGAGAGGGGGTGGGAAAGGGGAAGAGACGGGGGATGTTGGTGGAATGAAGAGAGGGGGGTGTTGGTAGAAAGGGGAAGAGAGAGGAGGTGTTGGTGGAATGGGAGAGAGGAGGGTGGGTGGTGATGGAATGGGAAGAGAGAGGGTGTTGATGGGAAGGGTATAGAGAAAATTAGAGACGAAAATAATAGCTGAGGAGTGAAAGTTATTAGACACTGGAGGATAGATTAGGGAAAGGTGGAGTGAAAGTGGGGGAGATAAGGGATGGGGGGGAGGGAGGAATGGTGGAAAAGAATGATGAGAAGGGGAAGAATGATGGGGGAGGGGCAAGGGGAGAATGATAAGGAGGGCAAGGGGGAGAATGATAGGGGAGGGCAAGGGGGGAGATTAGGAGGGGCAAGGGAAGAATGATGAGAAGGGGCAAGGGGAGAATGATAGGAGGGGCAAGGGGGAGAGTGATGGGAAGGGCAAGGGAGAAGAATGATGGGGAATAGTGATGAGAAGAGAGAAGAATATTGGGGGAGGGGCAAGTGGGAGAATGATGGGAACGGAAAGAATGGTAAGAGAAGGGGGAGGAATGGTGGGAAAGGTGAAGGAATGGTGAAGAATGGTAGAGAAGGGGGAGGAATGATGGGAAAGGGAATGGTGTGTAGGATGTTAGGATGTGGCAGTAAAAGTTGAGGTTAAACTTCAGATTAATTAGACACTAATGACAGATACCTTCTGTCAGTTTATCACACAAATGCTCTCCCCTTTTGAACTCTCTCTCAGTCTCTTTTTCCCTCTTTCGATCTCTATATTTCTCTCTCTCTCTATCTCTCTCTCTCTCTCACACACACACAAAATATTTTCATGCCAGAGATATGATTGCACTGAAGGCCACGGTCTACTAAACAGCTGAGTGACTGCCGGGATAAATTCACAGATATCATTCACTACAACTTAGGTTCAATATGTTGTCAACTTAATGTAAAAATTCGCTTAGATAAAGAGAGGGTATGACCGAAACTTATATTTGGGCAGGTAGTTGTGGTAGTAGTGATAGTTGTGGTGGTTGGGGGTGGTGGTTGGGATGCTGTGGTGTGAGTGTGTGTGGCAGTGAGTGGTGGTGGTGGTGTGTGATGCAGTAGTGATGGTGGTGGTGGTAGTAGTGGTAGTTGTGGTGGTTGTGTGTGGCTGGGATGGCTGTGTGTGTGTGTGTGGTAGTGAGGATGGTGGTGGTGGTGGTGGTGGTGGTGGTAGTAGTGGTAGTTGTGGTGGTTGGGGGTGGTGGTTGGGATGGTTGTAGTGTGTGTGTGGTGGTGGTGGTAGGAGGATGGTGGGGTAGATGGTGGGAAGTAGGTGGTAGTAGTTGTGGTGGATGGGGTGGTGGTTGTGGTATGATAGTGTGTGTGGCGGCGGTGGTGCTGGTGATGTGTGCGTGTGTGGTAGTAGTGGTGTGTGACAATTGGTGATGGTGGTACATGATGATGGTGGTGGTGGTGGTAGACGGCGTTGATTGTGGTGGTTGTGGGTGAGGGAAGGTGATAATGGTAGCACTTAGTGGTGGCGGAAGATGGTAGTGCTGGTGTATAATGGTGGTGGTGGTGGTTGTGGTTGTATATGGGTGGGGGAGATAATGGTGTGTGATAGTGGTAATGGTGGTTGGTTATATATGAGGGGAGATGGTGTTGCGTGATAGTGGTTGTCGGGAGATTGTGGTGTTTATGGGGAGGGTGAGTGATGGTGGTAGTAGTAGTTGTGGCTTTGGTGAATAGTTATAGTCGTAATGGTATTAGTAATGGCGGTAATGGTTGTAGTAATGGTACTACTTATGGTGGCAATGGTAATAGTAATAGTAATAATGGTAATGGTAATAGTGGTAATAGTAATGATGGTAATAGTAATAGTGGTAGTAATAACAGTAATAATAGTACTAGTAATAATGGTAATAGTAATAATGGTAATAGTAATAGTAAAAATGGTAATAGTAATAGTACGTAACGAGAAAGATGAATGAGTGGGTTAGTGAAATCCAAGCTCTGTCTGAGATTACTAACACAGAGCCACATGCAGCTTTTGCGACATTCACCCATGGAGTCAAGCATCGTTGGAACTACCTGATGCGCACTATCCCTGATATCGGACCCCTCCTCCACCCTCTGGAAGATGCTATCAGCGTCAATTTCATTCCCAAATTAGTGAAACACCCTCAATTAACCTCAGTAGAAAGATCATTCCTTGCACTACCACCGAGACTGGGAGGAATGGGATTGACCAATCCAGAGGAGATTGCTGCCACCGACCATCAAAACTCAGTTAAGCTCACGGCAGCCCTCACTGACCACATAATAGCTCAGAACACAACAGGAGAGGTGGATACTAGTAAAGTAAACAAGATTCGACGTTCCAATACGACAGAACGACAGCACGGCCAAAGTGATAAGTTGCAGCAACTGTTGCTGCAAGTACCAGAGAATTTGAAAAAAAAAAGTAGTTATAGGGCAGGAGGTGGGCGCCTCGAACTGGTTAACTACGTTACCGATAAGGGCAAATGGATTCAGTCTCAATAAACAAGAATTTACAGATGCCAATGCTCTAAGGTACGGTAGGCCAGTAGAAGGTTTGCCCTCCCAATGCGTGTGTGGCTCTTGCTATGACGTCGATCACGCCATGGTGTGCAAGAAAGGGGGCTTCATATGCATGAGGCATGACTAAGTAAGGGATCTCACAGCAAACATGTTGAAGGAAATCTGTCGTGATGTCAGGGTAGAACCGACCCTCCTTCCATTGGACGGTGAGCATTTCTAACAAAGGACTTCAAACACATCCAACGAAGCCCGTGTTGATGTCAGTGCTCGAGGATTCTGGACGCGAGGACAGCGAGCCTTCTACGACATCAGGATTTTTTATCTCATGGCCGCATGTCACCGTAACTTAGCTCTCGATGCTGCACACAGGAGGAACGAGAACGGTAAGATAAGGGCATACAGGGAGAGAATTCAGAACGTTAATCAAGGCAGCTTCACTCCTCTAGTGTTCACAACCTCTGGTGGGATGGGACCAAGTGCAAGATGTTTCTACGCCAGACTTGCGGAGGTGCTATCCGAACAGAAGCAGCAGCCCAGGAGTTATGTTACAGCCTGGATGAGATGTCGACTGTCCTCTCTCCTTAGGTCGGCTTTGCTCTGCCTCAGGGGAACGAGAGCCTCGGCCCCAAAGCCGACAACAGTTGCAGATATTGACTATGAGGCTACAGTCACTGAATGCCGCATAGATCTGCGGTTCAACTAACTCAACACAGCCAGGATAGCTACTTATGTATTAGGATATTTAATTTTAAGGCAATAAAATGGTGGCGAAGGTGCGGCTATTGGGGGAGGCTGGAGGCCACTAAAAAAAAAAAAAGTAATAATAGCAGTAGTAATAATGGTAATAGTAATAGTGGTGGTAGTAGTAATAGTGATAAATAACAGCAAGCAAAATTCATCAGAGAGACACAGGAGCCACTATTCACCACAGCGACCACAATGAATAATGATGGGGAGGGGAGGCGTATGGGGTGAGTAATGGGTAAAATGGGGTCTGGGAGGCGTATGGGGTGAGTAATGGGTAAATGGAGTTTGGGAGATGATGTAAGGGGTGAGTAATGGGGTAAATGGGGTCTGGGGTGATTTAAAGAGTAAGTAATGGGTAAAATGGGGTCTGGGAGATGAGGTATGGGGTGAGTAATGGATAAAATGAGGGTCTGGGGGATTTAAGGGGTGAATAATGGATAAAAGGGGGTGAGTGAGGTGAGGTAAGGGGTGAGAATCCCTTAGTTAGAGACCGAAACCTTTAAACTGAAGCCCTTAGACAGAAGCCCTCAAACTGAAGCCCTTAAACTGAAGCTTCTAGACCGAAGCGCTTAGACCGAAGCCCCTAGACCAAAGCCCTTAGACTTAAGCCCTTAAATTGAAGCCTCTAGACCGAAGCCCTTAGACCTAAGCCCTTAAACTGAAGCCTCTAGACCGAAGCCCTTAGACCTAAGCCCTTAAACTGAAGCCCCTAGACCAAAGCCCTTAGACCTAAGCCCTTAAACTGAAGCCTCTAGACCGAAGCCCTTAGACCGAAGCCCTTAAACTGAAGCCTTAAGACCGAAGCTCTTAAACTGAAGCCCTTAGTCGTATCTTCTTTATAGAGAGATAAGGAAGAAGACAATAACCAAGAAATGTTAAAGATGAAGAACAAACAGGCGATAACAGGAAGACCTTAAAACGAGAGAGAGAGAGAGAGAGAGAGAGAGAGAGAGAGAGAGAGAGAGAGAGAGAGAGAGAGAGAGAGAGAGAGAGAGAGTAATAAAGTAATTGGAATGAGAGATATACATACAGTAGATAACATAAATATTATGAGGAGGGAGAGAGCAAGAGATAAAGAGACAGACAGGCAAACAGACAAAAAGATAACTGTGAAAAAATAGAAGAAATTGTCCCGTGAGATGTTGATAAAGATGGGGATAAAGAGAAGAATGATAAAAGAAATATAGGATTAGACACGAAAGAAGGTCAGAAGAGGGAGAGTAAACAAGAAGACAGAAGATAAAGATGTAGATAATAGCGAGTGAGAAAGAAGTGTGAGAGAGGAGAAAAGAGTGAGATATAGAGAGAGAGTGAAAGAGAGAAAGATAGAGAAGGAGAAGTGTGTGTGCGTGTGAGTGTGAGAGAGAGAGAGAGAGAGAGAGAGAGAGAGAGAGTGTGTGTGTGTGTGTGTGAGAGAAAGAGAGAAAGAGATTACAACAGAGTGGACTTGAAGCCAGACGAATATCAAGATCTCTGGGTAAAGCCGAGAGAGATAAGTGTTAAATTAATGGACAGGATCACCACTCACAGAAAATGGAAACTGGCTGGAGGGGGTTGTTGTCTAAATAGCGTACGTGTGTGTGTGTGTGTACGTCTGTGTGTGTGTGTGTGTGTGTGTGTGTGTGTGTGTGTGTGTGTGTGTGTGTGTGTCTGTGTGTTTTTATTATTCTTTATACCATCATTACTGTCGTATTACTATATTTTTTACGTCTTCCTCTTCCTCCTTCTCTTACTTTCTTTCATTCTTACTCCCTCATCTAATTTTCCTCTCCCTCTACCCTCTCTTACACTCTTTCTCCCATTTCTTTTCCTTTATTTGTTATCCCTCTCTCTCCCGCCCTTCTCCTATTCTCCCTACCACACCCTCCCATCTCCCCTCACCGCCCAATTTTCCATTTTTTTATTATCCTTCTTCTTACTCTCTCTCTCTCTCTCCTACCCTTCCTTACTCTCCTCCCCATCACCTCCTCCCACACTCTCCCACCTCCACCTCTCACTCTCTCCCTCCTGCCACCTCCTAGTGTAAGACATCTTCTGCATGCTGATCATGGAAAATTGGCTGCCCAAATTTAGCCATCTCCGTGAGGTCTGCCACTTCCTCTCTTTCCCCTCTTCCTCCTCCGCCTCTTCCTCGTCCTCCTCCGAACCCTAATACAGCTGCTCCTACTTTCCTTCTTCTTGCTCCGCCACCTCTTCTTCCTCCTCCTACTCTTCTTTCTCTTCCTCTCATCTATGTTTCCCCCTCTTCCTCATTTCCTTTCCTCTTCTTCCTCCTCCTTACAATGCCTTTTTTTTTTCCTCCGCCTCCTCCTCACCTTCCCCTTCTCTTTGTTATCAGCTTTTCCTTCCTCCTCCTCTTTGTTTCTCACTGTTGTTCACTTCTTCTCCTCTTCCACTTCCTCCTTCTTTTTCTACATTATTCACGCTTCCTTCTTCTTCTTCCCTCTAACAGCAATTATCCGAACGAATCAAACTGGTGCTCTCTCTCTCAAAATGGCGTCGAAAATTCCACTGAGACTCTACCGTCACTAGACAATTCTTTTAATATTTTAGTTTTAAGATTAAAGAAATTTACTTAACTTGAGAGAGAAAGAGAGAGAAGGAAATGAGAGAAAGAGAAAAGAGTGAAAGACAGACCAACAGAGAGAGAGGTAGAGGTCTAGCTTCTGAGGGACCCAGCCCCTCCATTCCAGTGGTCTAGACCTCTCCCAGGACTGTACTTGTTCCCTCTCACCTCTCCCTCCCTCTCACTCAATCACTCACTCATTCACTGAACTCCCTCCCTGCCTCCCCTTCACTCTCACTCATTTTCTTCTTTATATCTTTGCGTTTCCCTTTTACCTTTCCTCCTTACCTTTATTATTTTACCTCTCTGTATCTCTCCTTTTCCTTGCTTCCACCTTCTCTCTCTCTCTCTCTCTCCTATCTTAATTTTTCCTCTTATTTACCGCTCGCCTTCTTCCTGTCTTCCTTTCTCTCCCTCTCTATGTCTTCACCTTCCTCCCTCCTTTTCCTTTTCTTTTTAATCCCCTCCTCTTCCTCTTTTCCCTCCATTACTCCTTTCCTATTCCACCTACCTTCCTCTCCCTGCCTCACCTCCATTTCCTCCTCCCATCTCTCCACTTTTCTCTCCTCCCCTCAGTCCCCCACTTCTCCTGACTCCTTCCACCCTCTTCCCTCCCTCACCTCTTTCCCCTTCCCTTCCCTCCTTTCTCCACCTCTTTACTCTCCCTCCTTTTTCCCATTTCTTCCTTCACTTTTTCCTCCTCACTCTTCCCTCCCTCTACCCCCTACCTGTGCTTCCTGGAAAATTGGTTGGCTGATGACAGTGTCTTTGACGTATTAAGCACAGCTAGGAGAAAAAAAATACAGCTCCCTCTCTCTCCCTCCTCCTTGCTTCTTAACCTTTATCTCCATCTACTCCACCCGAGGCTTCGTCGGTCACCTGACTCTCTCCCTACCTTCGGTCTTCCTCCTCTCCCTTCCCACCTCCCTACGTCCCTCCCTACCCTTCCTACCTACCAGATGCTTCTCCCTTCTTTATTACGTCCTTGACTCCCATCTTTCTCCCCTCTTTCCTACCTACCACTCCATCTTCTCTTCCTCTCTATGTCTCTACTTAGTCTCTCCTTCCCTCCTTCCTCCTCAGTCCTCTCTCTCCCCTGAATCCCTTTCATCTTCCCTCCCTACCCCCCCCCCTTCTTGTTACCTTTCTCTTTCCCATCCCCGTTCGTCATTCATGCTTGACTTCCTCTCTTCTTTCCTAACTACCTCCCTCCCTCCCTACCCTTGCCATACTAACCTTCCCTCTCCCTTGCCTTCCTCCCGCTTCTACTCTCCCTTCTTCTCTAACATTCTCCATCCCCCTCCCCATTTCCCATCCACTCTCCCTCCCTTAACCATTCTTTCCTTCCATTCCTTTCCCTCCGTGACTCCCTTTCTACCTGCTTCTCTCATCTTCTCTTTCACCTTTCCCTCTCCCCATCTGCCCTTCTCCCCACTCCATCTCTCCTTCTCCTACTTTCTTCTCTCCTTAACCTACCAAAATCTAAAGAACCTCACCCCCTATTTAGGAAAGAAAGGGGAGGAAGAGGGGACAGGGGGGGGAAAGGAAAGGAGGAAGGTTGGGGAAGCAAACGAGGGAGGAGGAAAAGAAGGGAGAAGAGGGGCAGGGGAGAGGTGGGAGAGAAGGGAGAAGATGGGAGGAGAGGTGGAGAGAAGGGAGAAGATGGGAGGAGAGAGGAAAGAAGGGAGAAAGAGAGGAAGAGGAGGAGAGTGGAGGTTAAAGAGGAGAGGAGTGAAGAGGTGAAGAAGAGGGGAAGAGTGGAGGTAAAAGAGGGAGAGAGGGGAGAAGAAGGGAGGAGAGAGGGGGAGGTATTTATTAAATTCCCTCCGAAATTCCTCAGTGTTTACGTGTTAACATGTTTATATACGTTAAATAAATTAATACGTAAATAAATAAAGTAAATAACAACAACAACAACAACAATAATAATAATAATAATAATAATAATAATAATAATAATAATAATAAATAATACACAATAATAATGATAGTGCAATGATAATAATAATAATAATAATGATAATAATAATAATAATAATAATAATAATAATAATAATAATAATAAATAATAATGGTTGCCCCTCCTGTAACGAGGATGACCGGCCTAAGGTCCACCTAGGCATGAATTTATTTAAGGTGTAGAAGCTGTCGCCAACACAACAACCACACCCTAAGTTAACGAGCTGCATGACCCAGTGCCAAGGAACAGTCCGAGAAGGCCAGGGCAACTCGCCAACTGCACTGGCTAACCATTACCCCGGAACATGATACGCAAATCGACTAACAACCAGGTCCCCAATTAGTGCTGGGTAGACAGAGGAAAATGCCATAAAGAAACCTGCCCATAGTTTTATCCTGCCGAGGAATCGAACCCGGGACCACTCGCTTGAGAGGCGAGCTTGATGACTATTACACAACCTACAACAATAACAATCATAATAATAATAATAACAATAATAACAATAATAATAACAATAATAATAATAATAATAATAATAATAATAATAATAATAATAATAATAATAATAACAACAATATTAACACGAAACACCAGGTATAATGTCAGTGTCATATCTTAAGGTCGACGATACAAGAAAGATATAACGTTTCTCATCTATTGCGACAGAGGGAGGGGTGGGTGGGTGGGGGGACAAGGAGGGGAGGAGGGAGATTAGAAGGGGGAGGGGCACTGAGGCTTTTATTAAAAACGCGTTAGAGTGTAAACATTGTGTGCTGATCTCTTGTTGTTATCACTTTGTTTCATTATTATTATTATTATTATTATCGTTATTATTATTATTATTATTACTATTTTAATTATTATTATTTATTAATATTATTATTGTTATTATCATTAGCGTTAATATTATTATTATGATTAATATTATTATTAGCGTTATTATTATTTTAATTATTATTATTATTATTATCATTATTATTACCGTTAATATTATTTTTATTATTATTATTATTATTGTTATTATTAATGTTATTTTCATTATTATTAATATTCGTAGTAGGAGTAGTAGTATTATCGTTATTATTATTATTATTATTATTATCGTTATGATTATTTTTATTATTATTATATAATCTTATATTTATTATTATTGTTGTTAGTATTATTATTTTTATTTTTATTGTTATTATTATTATTATTATTATTATTATTATTATTATTATTATTATAATGTATTTTTATTTTATATATTATTATTAGTATTATTATTATTATTATTATTATTATTGTATTTTTATTTTATTTATTATTATTATTATTATTATTATTATTATAATGTATTTTTATTATTATTGTTGTTGTTGTATTATTATTATTATTATATTACTAATATAGTTATCGTTATGAGGATACAATGCCAGGAAGATGAGAAGAAAAGATGAGGAGGATACAAAAGAAGGAGAAGCAGAGGGAGGAGAAAGAGGACACAACACAAAACAGAAGAGGAGACAGAAAGATGAAAGAGAAACGGGACACAAAAGAACAAGGAAGAGAAATAGGAGATGAAAACAAAAGGAAGGAAGGGAAAGGAGGAGACAGGAGGGAGGGAGGTAAGGAGGTACGAGTGGAGAGGGGACGGAGGGAGGGAGGGAGAGAGAGGGGGAGGAGGGTAGCCATCAACCTATTAGAAGATCACACGAGGCAAGATAATGTTATTACACCCAAGTCCGCGTAGAGGCTCAGGGGGAAAAGATTTTTGCATTTTTAGGGAGAACGTGAGTGTGTGTGAAAGAGGTAAGAGGATGAGAGAGGGAAGTAGGTACGAGAGAGGGTAGGGAGAGAGGGAAGTGTAGAGAGGGAAGAGGTAGAGAGGGAAGGGAAGAGAGGGAAGTAGTAAGAGAGAGGAAGTAGTGTACGAGAGAGGGAAGTAGTGTGCATGAGAGGGAAGTAGTGTACGAGAGAGGGAAGTAGAATGAGAGAGGGAAGTAGTGTACGAGAGGGAAGTAGGGATGAGAGAGGGGAATAGTGTACGAGAGAGGGAAGAGAGAAGGGAAGAAAGGCAGAGAGAGGGAAGAGGTAAGAGAGGGAAGTAGGTAATGAGAGAGGGGAGGTACGAGAGGGAAGAGTGTACAAGAGAGAGGTAGAGAGGGAAGTAGTGTACGAGAGAGGGAAGTAGTGGCATGAGAGAGGGAAGTGGGAGATGAGAGAGGGAAGTAGGCATGAGAGAAGGGAAGTAGGGTATGAGAGAGGGAAGTGGCATGAGAGAGGAAGAGGGGCAGAGAGAGGGAAGTAGTGTACGAGAGAGGAAGTAGTGGAGAGGAAGTAGAGAGAGAGGGAAGTACGAGAGGGAAGTAGTACGAGAGAGGAAGTAGTGTACGAGAGGGAAGGAAGTGCATGAGAGAGGGAAGTAGGTACGAGAGAGGAAGAGGCACAAGAGAGGGAAGTAGTGTACGAGAGAGGAAGTAGGTAGGAGAGGGAAGAAGGGCCGTGAGAGGGAAGTAGGATGAGAGGGAAGTAGGGACGAGAGAGGGAAGTAGTACGAGAGAGAGGGAAGGTGTACGAGAGAGGGAAGAAAATAGAGAGAGAAGGAAGAGGTACAAGAGAGGGAAGTAGGTACGAGAGAGGGAAGTAGTGTGGATGAGGGAAGAAAGTGGATGAGAGGAAGTAGGTACGAGAGGAAGTAGTGTACGAGAGGAAGTAGGCATGAGAGAGGGAAGTAGGTACGAGAGAGGGAAGTAGGGTACGAGAGAGGGAAGTAGTGTACGAGAGAGGGAAGTAGGTACAAGAGGAGGAAGTAGTAGATGAGAGAGGGAAGTAGGTACGAGGGAAGTGGGGTACGAGAGAGGGAAGTAGGGGACAGAGAGGGGAAGTAGGTAATGAGAGAGGGAAGTAGTGTACGAGAGGAAGAAGGGATGAGAGAGGAAGTAGGTATGAAAGAGGGAAGTAGTGTACAAGAGAGGAAGTAGGTACGAGAGAGGGAAGTAGGTAAGAGAGGGAAGAAAATAGAGGAAGTAGTACGAGAGGGAAGTAGTGTACGAGAGAGGGAAGTAGGCATGAGAGAAGGAAGAGTGGTAAGAGAGGGGTGAAAATGAGAGGGAAGTAGTGCACGAGAGAGGGAAGTAGGTGTGCATGAGAGGGAAGGTACGAGAGGGAAGCAGGTGAGGAGAGGGAAGTGGAATGAGAGGGAAGTAGGTACGAGAGGAAGTGAAAGGGAGAGAGGGAAGTAGTGCATGAGAGAGGGAAGTAGGTGATGAGAGAGGGAAGTAGGTATGAGAGAGGAAGCAGTGTGTACAAGAGAAGGGGTGAGGCATGAGAGAGGGGTAGTGCATGAGAGGAAAGTAGTGTACGAGAGAGGGAAGTAGTGTGCATGAGAGAGGGAAGTAGGGTAAGAAGGAAGTAGAGTACGAAGAGGGAGAAAATAAAGAGAGGGAAGTGCACAAGAAGGAAGTGAGGAAGAGAGAGGGAAGTAGTGTACGGGAGGAAGTAGTGAGAGAGGGGAAGAGTGTACAAGAGAGGGAATAGGTGCAAGAAGGAAGTAGAGTACGAGAGAGGAAGGTGTACGAGAGGGAAGTAGTGTACGAGAGGGAAGTAGGTACAAGAGAGGGAATGGAAAAGAAGGAAGTAGAGGATGAGAGGGAAGGCAGAGAGGGAAGTAGGTATGAGAGAGGGAAGTAGGTACGAGAGGAAGTAGTGTACAAGAGAGGGAAGGTACAAGAGAGGGAAGTAGGGCATGAGAGAGGGAAGAGGTACGAGAGGGAAGTAGTGTGATGAGAGGGAAGCAGGTACAAGAGGAGGGAAGTAGTAATGAGAGAGGGAAGTAGGATGAGAGAGGGAAGTAGTGTACGAGAGAGGGAAGCAGTGTACAAGAGAGGAAGTAGTGTACGAGAGGGAAGTAGGTACAGAGGAAGTAGTGTGACGAGAGAGGAAGTAGGTACGAGAGGGAAGTAGAGATGAGAGGGAAGTAGGTACGAGGAGGGAAGAAGGTACGAGAGAGGGAAGTAGGCATGAGAGAGGAAGTAGTGTACAAGAGAGGAAGTAGTGTACGAGAGAGGGGAAGTGTACGAGAGAGGAAGTAGGCATGAGAGGGAAGTAGGGTACGAGAGAGAAGTAGTACGAGAGAGGGAAGTGTACGAGAGGGAAGTAGGGTATGAGGAGAGAGGGAAGCAGGGTAAGAGAGGAAGTAGTGTACGAGAGAGGGAAGTAGTGTACGAGGAAAGGGAAGTAGGATGAGAGAGGGAAGTAGCATGAGAGGGAAGTAGTGTGCAAGAAGGAAGTAGAGCACGACAGAGGGAAGTAGTGTACGAGAGGGAAGAGAGGGGCACGAGAGATGAAGAGGTACAAGAGAGGGAAGTAGTGCAAGAGGGAAGAAAATGAGGGAAGAAAAAAGAGAGGAAGTAGGTACAAGAAGAGAGGGAAGTAGGATGAGAGAGGGAAGTAGAAGAGAGGGAAGTAGTGGAAGAGGAAGAAAAT
>NW_024731773.1:0-2190 GCF_018991925.1 Homarus americanus | reverse complement strand
TTTCAAAATTCGAAAATCTACTTCCTCGAAAATCGATAATCCATTCCCAGAAAAGATCACTTTTCGGGAGTAGATAAATCAACTTTCCGGAAAGTAGATATTTCCATTTTTATGAATACAATGTTTTGATAATCTACTTCAAAATTAGGTAATATTTCAAAAATTAAAAAAATCTACTTCCTCGAAAGTCGATAATTCATTTTCCAATAAGAAATGTTACTAGAAAGTAGATAACCAACTTTCCCGGAAAGTAGATATTTCCCATTTTTATGATACAAATTTCCGTTTTCTATGATAATCTACTTCGCAAAATTAGGTAATATTTCCAAATTCGAAATTTACTTCCCGAAAAAGTCGATAATCTACTTTCCCAAAAATTATCTACGCCGAAAGTAGATAACCAACTTTCCGGAAAGTAAGATTTTTCACCGTTTCTATGATAATCTACTTCAAAATTAGGTAACATTTCAAAATTCGAAAATCTACTTCCCAGATAAAGTCGATAATCTACTTTCGAAAAGTAGAAAATGTATCTACTTTTCGAAAGTAGATAACCAACTTTCGGAAAGTAGATATTTCCCATTTTTTATGATATTTCCCGTTTTCTATGATAATCTACTTCGCAAAATTAGGTAATATTTCCCCCAAAATTCGAAAATTACTTCCTCAAAAAGTCGATAATCTACTTTCCCGAAAAGTAGAAAATATCTACTTTTCGGGAAAGTAGATAACCAACTTTCCGGAAAGTAGATATTTCCCATTTTATGATACAAATTTCGTTTTCTATGATAATCTACTTCAAAAAATTAGGTAATATTTCCCAAAATTCGAAATTACTCTCCCGAAGTCGTTAATCTACTTTCCCGAAAAGTAGAAAATCTATCTACTTTTCGGGAAAGTAGATAACTCAACTTTCCCGGAAGTAGATATTTCCATTTTTTATGATACAAATTTCCCGTTCTCTATGATAATCTACTTCGCAAAATTAGGTAATATTTCCCAAAATTCGAAAATCTACTTCTAGATAAGTCGATAATCTACTTTCCCGAAAAGTAGAAAATGTATCTACTTTTCGAGAAAGTAAATAACCAACTTTCGGAAAGTAGATATTTCCCATTTTATGATACAAATTTCCGTTTTCTATGATAATCTACTTCGCAAAATTAGGTAATATTTCCCCAAAATTCGAAAATCTACTTCCTCGAAAAGTCGATAATCTACTTTCGAAAAGTGAAAATGTATCTACTTTTCGGAAAGTAGATAACCAACTTTCCCGGAAAGTAGATATTTCCCATTTTTATGATACAAATTTCCCGTTTTCTATGATAATCTACTTCGCAAAATTAGGTAATATTTCCCCAAAATTCGAAAATCTACTTCCGAAAAGTCGATAATCTACTTTTTCGAAATGAGAAAATCTATCTACTTTCGGGAAAGTAGATAACCAACTTCTCCGGAAAGTAGATATTTCCCATTTTCTGTATGCAATTTTCCCGTTTTCTATGATAAGTAGATAACCAACTTCTCAAAGTAGATATTTCCTCAGGAGTCACGTGTCAGCAGGAGTTTTGGGTCAGGAGAACATTTCATGGTCGATTATATTTTAGGATCATAGTTTTGGCATAAAGGTAATTCCTGATGTTATTTTACCAGGATATAACGAAGTCCTAGTAGCGTCCAGAGGATGTTCTTAATAATAATAATAATAATAATTACGGTTTATTGAAAGAAGCTTGAGAAGGCTGAAAATATACAGTTACATATTTGGGGAATGGGTTTCCGAATTACAAATAATATACAAGTAACATAAATAAGACATATAATAACTAGATGGGGAAAAGCTCAAACTACAGTTCATTTCAACATAGTGACAGTGCAAGGAGTAGTGTTTACTGGGGAGTGAATACACTGGTTTATTACAAGTTAGTGATAATTTTTACAATGGTTGGGACTGGGCTGTTCTTATAGCGATCCGGTTCGTGCACGTATGGGCTGGATGCGGTTGTGGTGTCGAACAGCAATTCTCGGACTGGATCTCAGGTGGTAGTAGGAGCCGGTGTCGAGGATGGTGTAGAAACTTCTTCAAATTTGCAGATGAGGTCGTGGTGATGGTCAGTGAGAGTCGAGGTCCAGTGTGTTGAGCGCTTCTTGATATGTGCCTAACTATTTAAGTACATCCAGAATAATGCA
>NW_024731772.1:0-26891 GCF_018991925.1 Homarus americanus | reverse complement strand
TATACTCGACCAGGGGACTTTGTTATACTCGAACAGGGGACTTTGTTATACTCGACCAGGGGACTTTGTTATACTCGATCAGAGGCCTTTGTTATACTCGATCAGGAGACTTTGTTATACTCGATCAGGTGACTTTCTTATACCCGAGCAGGGGGCTTTGTTATATTCGATCAGGGGATTTTGTTATACTCGATCAGGAGGCTTTGTTATACTTGATCAGGGGACTTTGCTATACTCGACCAGGGGACTTTGTTATAAACGAACCGGGAACTTTGTTATACTCGACCAGGGGACTTTTTTAAACTTGACCAGAGGACTTTGTTATATTCGATTAGGGGACTTTGTTATACTCGATCAGGGGACTTTGTTATACTCGAGCAGGGGACTTTGTTATACTCGATCAGGGGACTTTTTTATACTCGACCAGAGGACTTTGTTATATTCGATTAGGGGACTTTGTTATACTCGAACCAGGGGACTTTTTTATACTTGACCAATGGACTTTGTTCTACTCAATGAGGGGCCTTTGTTATACTCGATCAGGGGACTTTGTTATACACGACCAGGAGACTTTGTTATACGCGATCAGTGAAATTTTTATACTCGACCAGAGGACTTTGTTATACTCGATCAGGGGATATGTTATACTCGATCAGTGGACTTTGTTATACTCAACCAGAGGACTTTGTTATACTCATATAGGGGACTTTGTTATACTCGATTTGGGGCCTTTGTTATATTTGATGAGGGGGTTTTGTTATACTCGACCAGGGGACTTTGTTATGCTCGATCAGGGGACTTTGTTATACTCGATCAGGGGATATGTTATGCTTGATCTGGGGACTTTGTTATACTCGATCAGGGGACATTGTTATATTTGATTAGGGGACTTTGTTATACTCGATTAGGGGACTTTGTTATACTTGATCAGAGGACTTTGATATACTTGACCAGGGGCCTTTGTTATGCTCGATTAGAAAACTTTGTTATACTTGACCAGGGGACTTTGTTATACTCCACCAGGGCCTTTGTTATACTTGATCAGGGTATATGTTATACTCGATCAAGGGACTTTGTTATACTCGGTAGAGGGGACTTTGTTATATTCAATCAGGGGATTTTGTTATACACGACCAGGGGACTTTGTTATACGCGATCAGGGGACTTTTTTATACTCGACCAGAGGACTTTGTTATACTCGATCAGGGGATATGTTATACTCGATCAGGGGACTTTGTTATACTCAACCAGAGGACTTTGTTATACTCGATCAGGGGACTTTGTTATACTCAATCAGGGGACTTTGTTATACTCGATTAGGGGCCTTTGTTATACTTGATGAGGGGGTTTTGTTTTACTCGACCAGGGGACTTTTTATACTTGATCAGGAGACTTTGTCATACTCGATCAGTGGACTTTCCTATATTTGACCAATGGACTTTGCTATACTCGACGAGGGGTCTTTGTTATACTCGATCAGGGGACTTTGTTATACTCGACCAGGGGACTTTGTTGTACTCGATTAGGGGACTTTGTCATATTCGACCAGAGGACTTTGTTATACTCGATCAGGGGATATGTTATACTCGAACAGAGGACTTTGCTATACTCGATCAGGGGACTTTGTTATACTTGATTAGGGGACTCTGTTATACCCGATCAGGGGACTTTGTTATACTTGATCAGAGGACTTTGTTATACTCGACAAGGGGCCTTTGTTATGCTCGATTAGAAAACTTTGTTATACTCGACCAGGGGACTTTGTTATACTCCACCAGGGACTTTGTTATACTCGATCAGGGGATATGTTATACTCGACAACGGGACTTTGTTATACTCGATAATGCGGCTTTGTTATAATCGATCAGGGGACTTTCTTATACTCGATGAGGGGCCTTTGTTATACTCGATTAGGGGCCTTTGTTATACTAGATCAGGGGACTTTGTTATACTCGATTAGAGGCCTTTTTTGGACTCGATCAGGGGCCTTTGTTATACTCGAGCAGGGAGCTTTGTTATACTCGATCAGGGGACTTTGTTATACTCGATGAGGAGGCTTTGTTATACTCGATGAGGGGACTTTGCTATACTCGACCAGGGGACTTCGTTATACTCGAGCAGGGGGCTTTGTTATACTCGATTAGGGGACTTTGTTATACTCGATCAGGAGGCTTTGTTATACTCCATCAGGGGACTTTGCTATACTCGAAAAGGGGACTTTGGTATACTTGATTAGGGGACTTTGTTATACTCGACCAGTGAACTTTTTTATACTTGACAAATGGACTTTGTTATACTCGATGAGGGGCCTTTGTTATACTCGACCAGGGGACTTTGCTATAGTCGACCAGGGGACTTTGTTATTCTCTCTTAGGGAACTTTGTTATACTCGTCCAGGGACTTTGTTATACTCGATTAGGGGACTTTGTTATACTCGATTAGGGCAGTTTGTTATACTCGATGAGGAGGCTTTGTTATACTCGACCAGGGGACTTTGCTATAGTCGACCAGGGGACTTTGTTATACTCGATTAGGGGACTTTGTTATACTTGACCAGAATACTTTGTTATACTCGTCTATGGGCTTTTTTATACTCGATCAGGGGACTTTGTTATATTCGATCAGGGAATTTGTCTTACTCGATCAGGGCCCTTTGCTATACTCGACCGGGGGACTTTGTTATAAACGATCAGGGGACTTTGTTATACTCGGTTCAGGGGACTTTTTTATACTCGATCAGGGGATATGTTATACTCGTCCAGGGGGCTTTGTTATACTAGCATCAGAGGACTTTGTTATACTCGATGAGGGGACTTTGACTTACTCGATGAGGAACCTTTGTTATACTCGACCAGGGGACTTTGTTATAATCGATTAGGGGACTTTGTTATGCTCGATCTGGGGAATTTGTTAAACTGGGCCAGGAGACGTTGTTATACCCGATCAGGGGATATGTTATACTCGATCAGGGGACTTTGTTATACTGGAGCAGGGGACTTTGTTATACTTGATCAGAGGACTTTGTTATACTCGATCAGTGAACTTTGTTATTCTCATCCAGGGGGCTTTGTTATACTCGATGAGGGGATTTGTTGTACTCGATCAGGGGACTTTGTCTTACTCGATCAGGGCCCTTTGCTATACTCGACCGGGGGACTTTGTTACAATCGATCAAGGGTCTTTGGTATGCTCGATCAAGGGACTTTGTTATTCTGGGCAAGGGGGCTTTTTTATACTCGATCAGGGGACTTTGTTACACTGGACCAGAGGACATTTTTATCCTCGATCAGGGGACTTTGTTACACTGAACCAGAGGACATTTTTATGCTCGATTAGGGGACTTAGTTATACTCGATTAGGGGACTTTTGTTACACTCGATCAGGGGGCTTTGTTAAACTCGACCAGGGGCCTTTTTTATACTCGATTAGGGGACTTTGTTATACTCGATATGGGGACTTTGTTATACTCGATAAGGGGAATTTGTTATTCTCGATAAGGGGACTTTGTTAGACTCGAATAGGGGACTTTGTTATACTCTACCAGGGGACTTTGTTATACTCGAACAGGGGACTTTGTTATACTCGATGTGGGGCCTTTGTTATACTCGATAAGGGGCCTTTGTTATACTAGATCAGGGGACTTTGTTATACTCGATTAGAGGCCTTTTTGGACTCGATTAGGGGACTTTGTTATACTCGATCAAGGGACTTTGCTATACTCAACCAGGGGACTTTGTTATACTCGAGCAGGGGGCTTTGTTATACTCGATTAGGGGACTCTGTTATACTCGATCAGGACGCTTTGTTATATTCGATCAGGGGACTTTGCTATACTCGACCAGGGGACTTTGTTATACTCGAACAGGGGACTTTGTCATACTCGACCAGGGGACTTTGTTATACTCGATCAGAGGCCTTTGTTATACTAGATCAGGGGACTTTGTTACACTCGATTAGGGGCCTTTTTTGGACTCGATGAGGGGCCTTTGTTATACTCGATCAGGAGACTTTGTTATACTCGATCAGGTGACTTTCTTATACTCGAGCAGGGGGCTTTGTTATATTCGATCAGGGGACTTTGTTATACTCGATCAGGAGGCTTTGTTATACTTGATCAGGGGACTTTGCTATACTCGACCAGGGGACTTTGTTATAAACGAACCGGGAACTTTGTTATACTCGACCAGGGGACTTTTTTAAACTTGACCAGAGGACTTTGTTATATTCGATTAGGGGTTTTTGTTATACTCGATCAGGGGACTGTTATACTCGAGCAGGGGACTTTGTTATACTCGATCAGGGGACATTTTTATACTCGACCAGAGGACTTTGTTATATTCGATTAGGGGACTTTGTTATACTCGAACCAGGGGACTTTTTTATATTTGCCAATGGACTTTGTTCTACTCAATGAGGGGCCTTTGTTATACACGATCAGGGGACTTTGTTATACACGACCAGGAGACTTTGTTATACGCGATCAGGGGACATTTTTATACTCGACCAGAGGACTTTGTTATACTCGATCAGGGGATATGTTATGCTCGATCAGGGGACTTTGTTATACTCAACCAGAGGACTTTGTTATACTCATATAGGGGACTTTGTTATACTCGATTTGGGGCCTTTGTTATATTTGATGAGGGGGTTTTGTTATACTCGACCAGGGGACTTTGATATGCTCGATCAGGGGCTTTTGTTATACTCGTTTAGGAGATATGTTATGCTCAATCAGGGGACTTTGTTATACTCGATCAGGGGACATTGTTATATTTGATTAGGGGACTTTGTTATACTCGATTAGGGGACTTTGTTATACTTGATCAGAGGACTTTGATATACTCGACCAGGGCCCTTTGTTATGCTCGATTAGAAAACTTTGTTATACTCGACCAGGGGACTTTGTTATACTCCACCAGGGCCTTTGTTATTCTTGATCAGGGGATATGTTATACTCGATTAAGGGACTTTGTTATACTCGGTAGAGGGGACTTTGTTATATTCGATCAGGGGATTTTGTTATACACGACCAGGGGACTTTGTTATATGCGATCAGGGGACTTTTTCATACTCGACCAGAGGACTTTGTTATACTCGATCAGGGGATATGATATACTCGATCAGGGGACTTTGTTATACTTAACCAGAGGACTTTGTTATACTCGATCAGGGGACTTTGTTATACTCAATTAGGGGACTTTGTTATACTCGATTAGGGGCCTTTGTTATACTTGATGAGGGGGGTTTTGTTTTACTCGACCAGGGGACTTTTTATACTTGATCAGGAGACTTTGTCATACTCGATCAGTGGACTTTCCTATATTTGACCAATGGACTTTGCTATACTCGACGAGGGGTCTTTGTTATACTCGATCAGGGGACTTTGTTATACTCGACCAGGGGACTTTGTTGTACTCGATCAGGGACTTTGCTATACTCGACGAGGGGTCTTTGTTATACTCGATCAGGGGACTTTGTTATACTCGACCAGGGGACTTTGTTGTACTCGATCAGGGGACTTTGTCATATTCGACCAGACGACTTTGTTATACTCGATCAGGGGATATGTTATACTCGAACAGAGGACTTTGTTATACACGACAAGGGGCCTTTGTTATGCTCGATTAGAAAACTTTGTTATACTCGACCATTGGACTTTGTTATACTCCACCAGGAACTTTGTTATACTCGATCAGGGGATATGTTATACTCGACAACGGGACTTTGTTATACTCGATCAGGGGACTTTCTTATACTCGATGAGGGGCCTTTGTTATACTCGATTAGGGGCCTTTGTTATACTAGATCAGGGGACTTTGTTATACTCGATTAGAGGCCTTTTTTGGACTCGATCAGGGGACTTTGTTATACTCGAGTAGGGAGCTTTGTTATACTCGATTAGGGGACTTTGTTATACTCGATCAGGAGGCTTTGTTTTACTCGATGAGGGGACTTTGCTCTACTCGACCAGGGGACTTCGTTATACTCGAGCAGGGGGCTTTGTTATACTCGATTAGGGGACTTTGTTATACTCGATCAGGAGGCTTTGTTATACTCCATCATTGGACTTTGCTATACTCGAAAAGGGGACTTTGTTATACTCGATTAGGGAACTTTGTTATACTCGACCAGTGAACTTTTTTATACTTGACAAATGGACTTTGTTATACTCGATGAGGGGCCTTTGTTATACTCGGCCAGGAGACTTTGCTATAGTCGACCAGGGGACTTTGTTATACTCGCTTAGGGAACTTTGTTATACTCGACCAGGGACTTTGTTATACTCGATTAGGGGAGTTTGTTATACTCGATTAGGGGAGTTTGTTATACTCGATGAGGAGGCTTTGTTATACTCGACCAGGGGACTTTGCTATAGTCGACCAGGGGACTTTGTTGTACTCGATTAGGGGACTTTGTTATACTCGATCAGGGGACTTTGTCTTACTCGATCAGGGCCCTTTGCTATACTCGACCGGGGGACTTTGTTATAAACGATCAGGGGACTTTGGTATGCTCGATCTAGGGACTTTGTTATACTGGGCCAGGGAACTTTTTTATACTCGATAATGGACTTTGTTACACTAGTCCAGGGGACATTTTTATACTCGTTCAGGGGACTTTGTTATACTCGATCAAGGGACTTTTGTTACACTCGATCAGGGGACTTTTTATACTCGACCAGGGGCCTTTGTTATACTTGATTAGGGGACTTTGTTATACTCGATAAGGGAACTTTGTTATACTCGATAAGGGGAATTTGTTATACTCGATAAGGGGACTTTGATAGACTCGAACTGGGGACTTTGTTATACTCGACTAGGGGACTTTGTTGTACTCGACAATGGGATTTTGTTATACCGATCAGGGACTTTGTTATACTCGATCAGGGGGCTTTGTTATACTCGATCAAAGCCTTTGTTCTCGTCAGGGGTTTGTTATACTCGATCCAGGGACTTTGTTATACTCGATCAGGAGGCTTTGTTATACTCGATCAGGGGACTTTGTTATACTCGACCAGGGGACATTATACTCGATCAAGGGACTTTGTTATACTTTCGACCAGGAGTCTTTTTATACTTGACCAATGGACTTTGTTATACTCGATGAGGGCCTTTGTTATACTCGATGAGGGGACTTTGTTATACTTTCTGACCAAGGGGACTTTGTTATACTCGACCAGGGATCTTTTTGATACTTGACCAATGGACTTTGTTATACTCGATGAGGGGCCTTTGTTATACTCGATCAGGGGACTTTGTTATATGCGATCAGGAGACTTTGTTATACTCGATTAGGGGCCTTTGTTATACTCGATGAGGGGACTTTATTATACTCGACGAGGGGACTTTGCTATAGTCGACCAGGGGCCTTTGTTATATTTGATAAGGGGGTTTTGTTATACTCGACCAGGGGACTTTGATATGCTCGATCAGGGGACTTTGTTATACTCTATCAGGGGATATGTTATGCTCGATCAGGGGAATTTGTTATACTCAATCAGGGGACATTGTTATATTTGATTAGGGGACTTTGTTATACTCGATTAGGGGACTTTGTTATACTTGATTAGAGGACTTTGATATACTCGACCAGGGGCCTTTGTTATGCTCGATTAGAAAACTTTGTTATACTCGACCAGGGGACTTTGTTATACTCCACCAGGGCCTTTGTTATACTTGATCAGGGGATATGTTATACTCGATCAAGGGACTTTGTTATACTCGGTAGAGGGGACTTTGTTATATTCGATCAGGGGATTTTATTATACACGACCAGGGGACTTTGTTATACGCGATCAGGGGACTTTTTTATACTCGACCAGAGGACTTTGTTATACGCGATCAGGGGATATGTTATACTCGATCAGGGGACTTTGTTATACTCAACCAGAGGAATTTGTTATACTCGATCAGGGGACTTTGTTATACTAAATCAGGGGACTTTGTTATACTCGATTAGGGGCCTTTGTTATACTTGATGAGGGGGTTTTGTTTTACTCGACCAGGGGACTTTTTATACTTGATCAGGAGACTTTGTCATACTCGATCAGTGGACTTTCCTATATTTGACCAATGGACTTTGCTATACTCGACGAGGGGTCTTTGTTATATCGATCAGGGGACTTTGTTATACTCGACCAGGGGACTTTGTTGTACTCGATCAGGGGACTTTGTCATATTCGACCAGAGGACTTTGTTATACTCGATCAGGGGATATGTTATAGTCGAACAGAGGACTTTGCTATACTCGATCAGGGGACTTTGTTATACTTGATTAGGGGACTATGTTATACTCGATCAGGGTCTTTGTTATACTTGATCAGAGGACTTTATTATACTCGACAAGGGGCCTTTGTTATGCTCGATTAGAAAACTTTGTTATACTCGACCAGGGGACTTTGTTATACTCCACCAGGGACTTTGTTATACTCGATCAGGGGATATGTTATACTCGACAACGGGACTTTGTTATACTCGATAATGCGGCTTTGTTATACTCGATCAGGGGACTTTCTTATACTCGATGAGGGGCCTTTGTTATACTCGATTAGGGGCCTTTGTTATACTAGATCAGGGGACTTTGTTATACTCGATTAGAGGCCTTTTTTGGACTCGATCAGGGGACCTTGTTATACTCGAGCAGGGAGCTTTGTTATACTCGATCAGGGGACTTTGTTATACTCGATCAGGAGGCTTTGTTATACTCAATGAGGGGACTTTGCTATACTCGACCAGGGAACTTCGTTATACTCGAGCAGGAGGCTTTGTTATACTCGATTAGGGGACTTTGTTATACTCGATCAGGAGGCTTTGTTATACTCCATCAGGGGACTTTGCTATACTCGAAAAGGGGACTTTGTTATACTCGATTAGGGGACTTTGTTATACTCGACCAGTGAACTTTTTTATACTTGACAAGTGGACTTTGTTATACTCGATGAGGGGCCTTTGTTATACTCGACCAGGGGACTTTGCTATAGTCGACCAGGGGACTTTGTTATACTCACTTAGGGAACTTTGTTATACTCGACCAGGGACTTTGTTATACTCGGTTAGGGGACTTTGTTATACTCGATTAGGGGAGTTTGTTATACTCAATGAGGAGGCTTTGTTATACTCGACCAGGGGACTTTGCTGTAGTCGACCAGGGGACTTTGTTATACTCGATTAGGGGACTTTGTTATACTCGATCAGGGGACTTTGTCTTACTCGATCAGGGCCCTTTGCTATACTCGACCGGGGGACTTTGTTATAAACGATCAGGGGACTTTGGTATGCTCGATCTAGGGACTTTGTTATACTGGGCCAGGGAACTTTTTATACTCGATAAGGGACTTTGTTACACTGGTCCAGGGGACATTTTTATACTCGATCAGGGGACTTTGTTATACTCGATCAAGGGACTTTTGTTACACTCGATCAGGGGACTTTGTTATACTCGACCAGTGGCCTTTGTTATACTCGATTAGGGGACTTTGTTATACTCGATAAGGGGAATTTGTTATACTCGATAAGGGGACTTTGATAGACTCGAACTGGGGACTTTGTTATACTCGACCAGGGGACTTTGTTGTACTCGATAATGGGATTTTGTTATACTCGATCAGGGGACTTTGTTATACTCGATCAGGGGGCTTTGTTATACTCGATCAAAAGCCTTTGTTATACTCGATCAGGGGAGTTTGTTATACTCGATCAGGGGACTGTGTTATACTCGATCAGGAGGCTTTGTTATACTCGATCAGGGGACTTTGCTATACTCGACCAGGGGACATTGTTATACTCGATCAAGGGACTTTGTTATACTCGACCAGGGATCTTTTTTATACTTGACCAATGGACTTTGTTATACTCGATGAGGGGCCTTTGTTATACTCGATGAGGGGACTTCGTTATACTCGACCAGGGGATTTTGTTATACTCAATCAGGAGATATGTTATACTCGATCAGGGGACTTTGTTATACTCAACCAGGGGACTTTGTTATACTCGATCAGGGGACTTTGTTATATGCGATCAGGAGACTTTGTTATACTCGATTAGGGGCCTTTGTTATACTCGATGAGGGGACTTTATTATACTCGACCAGGGGACTTTGCTATTAGTCGACCAGTGGACTTTGTTATACTCGATTAGGGGACTTTGTTATACTCGACCAGGGGACTTTTTTATACTTGATCAGGGGAATTTGTCTTACTCGACCAGAGGCCTTTGTTATACTCGATCGGGGGACTTTGTTATACTCGATGAGTGGATTTTACTATATTTGACCAACGGACTTTGCTATACTCGATGAGGGGCCTTTGTTATACTCGATCAGGGGACTTTGTTATACTCGACCGGAAGACTTTGTTATACTCGATCAGGTGATATGTTACACTCGATCAGGGGACTTTGTTATTCTCGATCAGAGGACTTTGTTATACTCGACGAGGGGCCTTTTTATACTCGATTAGAAAACTTTGTTATACTCGACCAGGAGACTTTGTGATACTCGATCAGGGGACTGTGTTATACTCCACCAGGGACTTTGTTATATTCGATCAGGGGATATGTAATACTCGATCAGGGGACTTTGTTATACACGATCAGGGGTCTTTGTTATACTCGTCCAGGGGGCTTTGTTATACTCGATCAGGGGACTTTGTTATATTCGATCAGGGGACTTTGTCTTACTCGATCAGGGCCTTTGTTATACTTGACCAGGGGACTTTGTTTCACTCGATCATGGCCCTTTGCTATACTCGACCAGGGGACTTTGTTATAATCGATCAGGGGACTTTGTTATGCTCGATCTGGGACTTTGTTATACTCGATCAGTGGACTTTCCTATAATTGACCAATGGACTTTGCTATACTCGATGAGGGGCCTTTGTTATACTCGATCAGGGGACTTTGTTATACTCGACTAGGGGACTTTGTTATACTCAATCAGGGGACTTTGTCATACTCGACCAGAGGACTTTGTTATACTCGATCAGAGGATATGTCATACTCGATCAGGGGACTTTGTTATACTCGATCAGGGGACTTTGTTATACTTGATTAGGGGACTTTGTTATACTCGTCCAGGGGGCTTTGTTATACTCGATCAGGGGACTTTGTTACTCGATCAGGGGACTTTGTCTCACTCGATAAGGGGACTTTGTTATACTCGACCAGGGGACTTTTTTATACTTGACCAATGGACTTTGTTATACTCAATGAGGGGCCTTTGTTATAATCGATCAGGGGACTTGGTTATACACGACATGGGGACTTTGTTATACGCGAATAGGGATCTTTTTTATTCTCGATCAGTGGACTTTGTTATACTCGATCAGGGGATATGTTATACTCGATCAGGGGACTTTGTTGTACTCAACCAGAGGGCTTTGTTATACTCGATCAGGGGAGTTTGTTATACTCAATCAGGGGACTCTGTTATACTCGATTAGGGGAATTTGTTATACTCGATGAGGGAGCTTTGTTATACTCGACCAGAGGACTTTGCTATACTGGACCAGGGGAATTTGTTATACTCGATCAGGGGGCTTTGTTATACTCAACGAGGGGACTTTTTTATACTTGATCAGGGGACTTTGTCACACTCGATCAGTGGACTTTCCTATATTTGACCAATGGACTTTGCTATACTCGATGTAAGGCCTTTGTTATTCTCGATCACTGGGCTTTGTTATATGCGACCAGGGGACTTTGTTATACTCGTTCAGGGGTGTTTGTTATACTCGACCAGAGGACTTTGTTATACTCGATCAGGGGATATGTTATACTCGATCAGGGGACTTTGTTTTACTCGATTAGGGGAGTTTGTTATACTCGATCATAGGACTTTGTTATACTCAACCAGGGGCCTTTGTTATACTCGATTAGAAAACTTTGTTAAACTCGACCAGGGGACTTTGTTATACTCCAACAGGGACTTTTTATACTCGATCAGGGGATATGTTTTACTCGATCAGGGGACTTTGTTATACTCGATCAGGGGACTTTGCTATACTCAACCAGGGGACTTTGTTATACTCGAGCAGGGGGCTTTGTTATACTCGATTAGGGGACTCTGTTATACTCGATCAGGACGCTTTGTTATATTCGATCAGGGGACTTTGCTATACTCGACCAGGGGACATTGTTATACTCGAACAGGGGACTTTGTTATTCTCGACCAGGGGACTTTGTTATACTCGATCAGAGGCCTTTGTTATACTAGATCAGGGGACTTTGTTACACTCGATTAGGGGCCTTTTTTGGACTCGATGAGGGGCCTTTGTTATACTCGATCAGGAGACTTTGTTATACTCGATCAGGTGACTTTCTTATACTCGAGCAGGGGGCTTTTTTATATTCGATCAGGGGACTTTGTTATACTCGATCAGGAGGCTTTGTTATACTTGATCAGGGGACTTTGCTATACTCGACCAGGGGACTTTGTTATAAACGAACCGGGAACTTTTTTATACTCGACCAAGGGACTTTTTTAAACTTGACCAGAGGACTTTGTTATATTCGATTAGGGGTTTTTGTTATACTCGATCAGGGGACTGTTATACTCGAGCAGGGGACTTTGTTATACTCGATCAGGGGACTTTTTTATACTCGACCAGAGTACTTTGTTATATTCAATTAGGGGACTTTGTTATACTCGAACCAGGGGACTTTTTTATATTTGCCAATGGACTTTGTTCTACTCAATGAGGGGCCTTTGTTATACTCGATCAGGGGACTTTGTTATACACGACCAGGAGACTTTGTTATACGCGATCAGGGGACATTTTTATACTCGACCAGAGGACTTTGTTATACTCGATCAGGGGATATGTTATACTCGATCAGGGGACTTTGTTATACTCAACCAGAGGACTTTGTTATACTCATATAGGGGACTTTGTTATACTCGATTTGGGGCCTTTGTTATATTTGATGAGGGGGTTTTGTTATACTCGACCAGGGGACTTTGATATGCTCGATCAGGGGCTTTTGTTATACTCGTTCAGGAGATATGTTATGCTCGATCAGGGGACTTTGTTATACTCGATCAGGGGACATTGTTATATTTGATTAGGGGACTTTGTTATACTCGATTAGGGGACTTTGTTATACTTGATCAGAGGACTTTGATATACTCGACCAGGGGCCTTTGTTATGCTCGATTAGAAAACTTTGTTATACTCGACCAGGGGACTTTGTTATACTCCACCAGGGCCTTTGTTATTCTTGATCAGGGGATATGTTATACTCGATCAAGGGACTTTGTTATACTCGGTAGAGGGGACTTTGTTATATTCGATCAGGGGATTTTGTTATACACGACCAGGGGACTTTGTTATACGCGATCAGGGGACTTTTTTATACTCGACCAGAGGACTTTGTTATACTCGATCAGGGGATATGATATACTCGATCAGGGGACTTTGTTATACTCAACCAGAGGACTTTGTTATACTCGATCAGGGGACTTTGTTATACTCAATCAGGGGACTTTGTTATACTCGATTAGGGGCCTTTGTTATACTTGATGAGGGGGGTTTTGTTTTACTCGACCAGGGGACTTTTTATACTTGATCAGGAGACTTTGTCATACTCGATCAGTGGACTTTCCTATATTTGACCAATGGACTTTGCTATACTCGACGAGGGGTCTTTGTTATACTCGATCAGGGGACTTTCTTATACTCGACCAGGGGACTTTGTTGTTCTCGATCAGGGGACTTTGTCATATTCGACCAGAGGACTTTGTTATACTCGATCAGGGGATATGTTATACTCGAACAGAGGACTTTGCTATACTCGATCAGGGAACTTTGTTATACTTGATTAGGGGACTATGTTATACTCGATCAAGGGACTTTGTTATACTTGATCAGAGGACTTTGTTATACACGACAAGGGGCCTTTGTTATGCTCGATTAGAAAACTTTGTTATACTCGACCATTGGACTTTGTTATACTCCACCAGGAACTTTGTTATACTCGATCACGGGATATGTTATACTCGACAACGGGACTTTGTTATACTCGATCAGGGGACTTTCTTATACTCGATGAGGGGCCTTTGTTATACTCGATTAGGGGCCTTTGTTATACTAGATCAGGGGACTTTGTTATACTCGATTAGAGGCCTTTTTTGGACTCGATCAGGGGCCTTTGTTATACTCGAGCAGGGAGCTTTGTTATACTCGATCAGGGGACTTTGTTATACTCGATGAGGAGGCTTTGTTATACTCGATGAGGGGACTTTGCTATACTCGACCAGGGGACTTCGTTATACTCGAGCAGGGGGCTTTGTTATACTCGATTAGGGGACTTTGTTATACTCGATCAGGAGGCTTTGTTATACTCCATCAGGGGACTTTGCTATACTCGAAAAGGGGACTTTGGTATACTTGATTAGGGGACTTTGTTATACTCGACCAGTGAACTTTTTTATACTTGACAAATGGACTTTGTTATACTCGATGAGGGGCCTTTGTTATACTCGACCAGGGGACTTTGCTATAGTCGACCAGGGGACTTTGTTATACTCGCTTAGGGAACTTTGTTATACTCGACCAGGGACTTTGTTATACTCGATTAGGGGACTTTGTTATACTCGATTAGGGGAGTTTGTTATACTCGATGAGGAGAGTTTGCTATACTCGACCAGGGGACTTTGCTATAGTCGACCAGGGGACTTAGTTATACTCGATTAGGGGACTTTGTTATACTCGATGAGGGGACTTTGTCTTACTCGATCAGGGCCCTTTGCAATACTCGACCGGGGGACTTTGTTATAAACGATCAGGGGACTTTGGTATGCTCGATCTAGGGACTTTGTTATACTGGGCCAGGGAACTTTTTTATACTCGATAAGGGACTTTGTTACACTGGTCCAGGGGACATTTTTATACTCGATCAGGGGACTTTGTTATACTCGATCAAGGGACTTTTGTTACACTCGATCAGGGGACTTTGTTATACTCGACCAGGGGCCTTTGTTATACTCGATTAGGGGACTTTGTTATACTCGATAAGGGAACTTTGTTATACTCGATAAGGGGAATTTGTTATACTCGATAAGGGGACTTTGATAGACTCGAACTGGGGACTTTGTTATACTCGACCAGGGGACTTTGTTGTACTCGATAATGGGATTTTGTTATACTCGATCAGGAAACTTTGTTATACTCGATCAGGGGGCTTTGTTATATTCGATCAAAAGCCTTTGTTATACTCGATCAGGGGAGTTTGTTATACTCGATCAGGTGACTGTGTTATACTCGATCAGGAGGCTTTGTTATACTCGATCAGGGGACTTTGCTATACTCGACCAGGGGACATTGTTATACTCGATCAAGGGACTTTGTTATACTCGACCAGGGATCTTTTTTATACTTGACCAATGGACTTTGTTATACTCGATGAGGGGCCTTTGTTATACTCGATGAGGGGACTTTGTTATACTCGACCAGGGGATTTTGTTATACTCAATCAGGAGATATGTTATACTCGATTAGGGGACTTTGTTATACAAAACCTGGGGACTTTGTTATACTCGATGAGGGGACTTTATTATACTCGACCAGGGGACTTTGCTATAGTCGACCAGGGGCCTTTGTTATATTTGATGAGGGGGTTTTGTTATACTCGACCAGGGGACTTTGATATGCTCGATCAGGGGACTTTGTTATACTCGATCAGGAGATATGTTATGCTCGATCAGGGGACTTTGTTATACTCGATCAGGGGACATTGTTATATTTGATTAGGGGACTTTGTTATACTCGATTAGGGGACTTTGTTATACTTGATCAGAGGACTTTGATATACTCGACCAGGGGCCTTTGTTATGCTCGATTAGAAAACTTTGTTATACTCGACCAGGGGACTTTGTTATACTCCACCAGGGCCTTTGTTATTCTTGATCAGGGGATATGTTATACTCGATCAAGGGACTTTGTTATTCTTGATCAGGGGATATGTTATACTCGATCAAGGGACTTTGTTATACTCGGTACTGGGGACTTTGTTGTACTCAACCAGAGGACTTTGTTATACTTGATCAGGGGAGTTTGTTATACTCAATCAGGGGACTCTGTTATACTCGATTAGGGGACTTTGTTATACTCGATGAGGGAGCTTTGTTATACTCGACCAGAGGACTTTGCTATACTGGACCAGGTGGAATTTGTTATACTCGATCAGGGGGCTTTGTTATACTCGACGAGGGGACTTTTTTATACTTGATCAGGGGACTTTGTCATTCTCGATCAGTGGACTTTCCTATATTTGACCAATGGACTTTGCTATACTCGATGAAAGGCCTTTGTTATACTCGATCACTGGGCTTTGTTATACGCGACCAGGGGACTTTGTTATACTCGTTCTGGGGTGTTTGTTATACTCGACCAGATGACTTTGTTATACTCGATCAGGGGATATGTTATACATGATCAGGGGACTTTGTTTTACTCGATTAGGGGACTTTGTTATACTTGATCATAGGACTTTGTTATACTCAACCAGGGGCCTTTGTTATACTCGATTAGAGAACTTTGTTATACTCGACCAGGGGACTTTGTTATACTCCACCAGGGACTTTTTTATACTCGATCAGGGGATATGTTTCACTCGATCAGGGGACCTTGTTATACTCGGTTCAGGGGACTTTGTTATACTCGTCCAGGGGGCTTTGTTATACTAGGATGAGGGTCTTTGTTATGCTCGATCAGGGGACTTTGTCTTACTCGATCAGGGCCCTTTGTTATACTCGACCAGGGGACTTTGTTATAATCGATTCGGGGACTTTGTTATGCTCGATCTGGGGACTTTGTTAAACTGGGCCAGGAGACGTTGTTATACTCTATCAGGGGATATGTTATACTTGATCAGGGGACTTTGTTATACTGGACCAGGGGACTTTGTTATACTTGATTCGGGGACTTTGTTGTACTCGTCTAGGGGGCTTTGTTATACTCGATCAGTGGACTTTGTTATACTCGATCAGGGGACTTTGTTACACTGGACTAGGGGACATTTTTATACTCGATTAGGGGACTTTTGTTACACTCGATCAGGGGACTTTGTTATACTCGACCAGGGGCCTTTGTTATACTCGATCAGGGGACTTTGTTATACGCGATCAGGAGACTTTGTTATTCTCGATTAGGGGCCTTTGTGATACTCGATCAGGGGACTTTGTTATACTCCACCAGGGAATTTGTTATATTCGATCAGGGGATATGTAATACTCGATCAGGGGACTTTGTTATACACGATCAGGGGTCTTTGTTATACTCGTCCAGGGGGCTTTGTTATACTCGATCAGGGGACTTTGTCTCATTCGATCAGGTCCTTTGTTATACTCGACCTTAGGACTTTGTTATAATCGATCAGGGACTTTGTTACGCTCGATCTGGGGACTTTGTTATACTGGGCCAGGAGACTTTGTAATATTCGATCAGGGGATATGTTATGCTCGATCAGGGGACTTTGTTATACTGGACCAGGGGACTTTGTTATACTCGATCATGGGACATTGTTATATTCGATCAGGTAACTTTGTTATACTCGTCCTGGGGGCTTTGTTATACTCGATTAGGGAACTTTGTTATACTCGATCAGGGGACTTTGTTATTCTCGATCAGAGGACTTTGTTATACTCGACGAGGGGCCTTTTTATACTCGATCAGAAAACTTTGTTATACTCGACCAGGAGACTTTGTGATACTCGATCAGGGGACTTTGTTATACTCCACCAGGGACTTTTTTATATTCGATCAGGGGATATGTAATACTCGATCAGGGGACTTTGTTATACACGATCAGGGGTCTTTGTTATACTCGTCCAGGGGGCTTTGTTATACTCGATCAGGGGACTTTGTTATATTCGATCATGGGACTTTGTCTTACTCGATCAGGGCCTTTGTTATACTTGACCAGGGGACTTTGTTTCACTCGATCATGGCCCTTTGCTATACTCGACCAGGGGACTTTGTTATAATCGATCAGGGGACTTTGTTATGCTCGATCTGGGCCTTTGTTATACTCGATCAGTGGACTTTCCTATAATTGACCAATGGACTTTGCTATACTCGATGAGGGGCCTTTGTTATACTCGATCAGAGGACTTTGTTATACTCGACCAGGGGACTTTGTTATACTCTATCAGGGGGCTTTGTCATACTCGACCAGAGGACTTTGTTATACTCGATCAGAGGATATGTTATACTCGATCAGGGGACTTTGTTATACTCGATCAGGGGACTTTGTTATACTTGATTAGGGGACTTTGTTATACTCGTCCAGGGGGCTTTGTTATACTCGATCAGGGGACGTTGTTACTCGATCAGGGGACTTTGTCTCACTCGATAAGGGGACTTTGTTAGACTCGAACAGGGGACTTTGTTATACTCGACCAGGGGACTTTGTTATACTCGATAAGGCGGCTTTGTTATACTCGATCAGGGGACTTTTTTATACTCGAAAAGAGGGCTTTGTTATACTCGATTAGGGGACTTTGTTATACTCGACCAGGGGACTTTTTTATACTTGACCAATGGACTTTGTTATACTCAATGATGGGCCTTTGTTATACTCGATCAGGGGACTTGGTTATACACGACATGGGGACTTTGTTATACGCGATCAGGGATCTTTTTTATTCTCGACCAGTGGACTTTGTTATACTCGATCAGGGGATATGTTATACTCGATCAGGGGACTTTGTTGTACTCAACCAGAGGACTTTGTTATACTCGATCAGGGGAGTTTGTTATACTCAATCAGGGGACTCTGTTATACTCGATTAGGGGACTTTGTTATACTCGATGAGGGAGCTTTGTTATACTCGACCAGAGGACTTTGCTATACTGGACCAGGGGAATTTGTTATACTCGATCAGGGGCTTTGTTATACTCGACAAGGGGACTTTTTTATACTTGATCAGGGGACTTTGTCATACTCGATCAGTGGACTTTCCTATATTTGACCAATGGACTTTGCTATACTCGATGGGGGGCCTTTGTTATACTCGATCACTTGGCTTTGTTATACACGACCAGGGGACTTTGTTATACTCGTTCAGGGGTCTTTGTTATACTCGACCAGAGGACTTTGTTATACTCGATCAGGGGATATGTTATACTCGATCAGGGGATATGTTATACTCGATCAGGGGACTTTGTTTTACTCGATTAGGGGACTTTGTTATACTTGATCATAGGACTTTGTTATACTCAACCAGGGGCCTTTGTTATACTCGATTAGAAAACTTTGTTATACTGGACCAGGGGACTTTGTTATACTCCACCAGGGACTTTTTTATACTCGATCAGGGGATATGTTTTACTCGATCAGGGGACCTTGTTATACTCGGTTCAGGGGACTTTGTTATACTCGTCCAGGGGGCTTTGTTACTAGGATCAGGGTCTTTGTTATGCTCGATCAGGGGACTTTGTCTTACTCGATCAGGGCCCTTTGTTATACTCGACCAGGGGACTTTGTTATAATCGATTAGGGGACTTTGTTATGCTCGATCTGGGGACTTTGTTAAACTGGGCCAGGAGACGTTGTTATACTCTATCAGGGGATATGTTATACTTGATCAGGGACTTTGTTATACTGGACCAGGGGACTTTGTTATACTCGATTTGTTATACTCGATGAGGGAACTTTGTTATACTCGTCTAGGGGGCTTTGTTATACTCGATCAGGGGACTTTGTTATACTCGATCAGGGGACTTTGTTACACTGGACCAGGGGACATTTTTATACTCGATCAGGGGACTTTTGTTATACTTTATCAGGGGACTTTTGTTACACTCGATCAGGGGACTTTGTTATACTCGACCAGGGGCCTTTGTTATACTCGATTACTAAGACTTTGTTATACTCGATTAGGGGCCTTTGTGATACTCGATCAGGGGACTTTGTTATACTCCACCAGGGACTTTGTTATATTCGATCAGGGGATATGTAATACTCGATCAGGGGACTTTGTTATACACGATCAGGGGTCTTTGTTATACTCGTCCAGGGGGCTTTGTTATACTCGATCAGGGGACTTTGTTATATTCGATCAGGGTCTTACTCGATCAGGGCCTTTGTTATACTTGACCAGGGGACTTTGTTTCACTCGATCATGGCCCTTTGCTATACTCGACCAGGGGACTTTGTTATAATCGATCAGGGGACTTTGTTATGCTCGATCTGGGACTTTGTTATACTCGATCAGTGGACTTTCCTATAATTGACCAATGGACTTTGCTATACTCGATGAGGGGCCTTTGTTATACTCGATCAGGGGACTTTGTTATACTGGACTAGGGACTTTGTTATACTCGATCAGGGGACTTTGTTATACTCGACCAGAGGACTTTTTATACTCGATCAGGGGACTTATTATACTCACTTTTGTTACACTCGATCAGGGGACTTTGTTATACTCGACCAGGGGACTTTTTTATACTGATTAGGGGACTTTGTTATACTCGATATGGGGACTTTGTTAAACTCGATAAGGGGGTTATTCTCGATAAGGGGACTTTGTTAGACTCGAATCAGGGGACTTTGTTAAACTCTACCAGGGGACTTTGTAATACTCGATTCAGGCGGCTTTGTTATACTCGATCAGGGGACTTTCTTATACTCGATGTGGGGCCTTTGTTATACTCGATAAGGGGCCTTTGTTATACTAATGAGGGGACTTTGTTATACTCGATTAGAGGCCTTTTTGGACTCGATTAGGGGCTTTGTTATACTCGACCAGAGGACTTTGCTATACTGGACCAGGGGAATTTGTTATACTCGATCAGGGGGCTTTGTTATACTCGACGAGGGGACTTTTTTATACTTGATCAGGGGACTTTGTCATACTCGATCAGTGGACTTTCCAAAATTTGACCAATGGACTTTGCTATACTCGATGGGGGGCCTTTGTTATACTCGATCACTGGGCTTTGTTATACACGACCAGGGGACTTTGTTATACTCGTTCAGGGGTCTTTGTTATACTCAACCAGAGGACTTTGTTATACTCGATCAGGGGATATGTTATACTCGATCAGAGGACGTTGTTTTACTCGATTAGGGGACTGTGTTATACTTGATCATAGGACTTTGTTATACTCAACCAGGGGCCTTTGTTATACTCGATTAGAACACTTTGTTATACTGGACCAGGGGACTTTGTTATACTCCACCAGGGACATTTTTATACTCGATCAGGGGATATGTTTTACTCGATCAGGGGACCTTGTTATACTCGGTTCAGGGGACTTTGTTATACTCGTCCAGGGGGCTTTGTTATACTAGGATCAGGGTCTTTGTTATGCTCGATCAGGGGACTTTGTCTTACTCGATCAGGGCCCTTTGTTATACTCGACCAGGGGACTTTGTTATAATCGATTAGGGGACTTTGTTATGCTCGATCTGGGGACTTTGTTAAACTGGGCCAGGAGACGTTGTTATACTCTATCAGGGGATATGTTATACTTGATCAGTGGACTTTGTTATACTGGACCAGGGGACTTTGTTATACTCGATTAGGGGAATTTGTTATACTCGATGAGGGAACTTTGTTATACTCGTCTAGGGGGCTTTGTTATACTCGATCAGGGGACTTTGTTATACTCGATCAGGGGACTTTGTTATACTCGATCAGAGGACTTTGTTACACTGGACAAGGGGACATTTTTATACTCGATCAGGGGACTTTTGTTATACTTTATCAGGGGACTTTTGTTACACTCGATCAGGGGACTTTGTTATACTCGACCAGGGGCCTTTGTTATACTGGATCAGGGGACTTTGTTATACGCGATCAGGAGACTTTGTTATACTCGATTAGGGGCCTTTGTGATACTCGATCAGGGGACTTTCTTATACTCCACTAGGGACTTTCTTATATTCGATCAGGGGATATGTAATACTCGATCAGGGGACTTTGTTATACACGATCAGGGGTCTTTGTTATACTCGTCCAGGGGGCTTTGTTATACTCGATCAGGGGACTTTGTCTCATTCGATCAGGTCCTTTGTTATACTCGACCTGGGGACTTTGTTATAATCGATCAGGGTACTTTGTTACGCTCGATCTGGGGACTTTGTTATACTGGGCCAGGAAACTTTGCAATACTCGATCAGGGGATATGTCATACTCGATCAGGGGACTTTGTTATACTGGACCAGGGGACTTTGTTATACTCGATCATGGGACATTGTTATATTCGATCAGGGAACTTTGTTATACTCGTCCTGGGGGCTTTGTTATACTCGATTAGGGGACTTTGTTATACTCGATCAGGGCCCTTTGCTATTCTCGACCAGGGGACTTTGTTATAATCGATCAGGGGACATTGTTATGCTCGATCTGGGACTTTTTTATACTCGATCAGTGGACTTTCCTATATTTGACCAATGGACTTTGCTAAACTCGATGAGGGGCCTTGGTTATACTCGATCAGGGGACTTTGTTATACTCGACCAGGGGACTTTGTTATACTCGATCAGGGGACTTTGTCACACTCGACCAGAGTACTTTGTTATACTCGATCAGAGGATATGTTATACTCGATCAGGGGACTTTGTTATACTCGATCAGGGGACTTTGTTATACTTGTTTAGGGGACTTTGTTATACTCGATAAGGGGACTTTGTTACACTGGACCAGGGGACATTTTTATGCTCGATTAGGGGACTTTGTTATTCTCGATCAGGGGACTTTTTTTGCACTCGATCAGGGAACTTTGTTATACTCGACCTAGGGCCTTTGTTATACTCGATTAGGGGACTTTGTTATACTCGACCAGGGGACATTGTTATACTCGATTAGGCGGCTTTGTCATACTCGATCTGGACCTTCTTATACTCGATGAGGGGCCTTTGTTATACTCGATGAGGGGCCTTTGTTATACTAGATAAGGGGACTTTGTTATACTCGATTAGAGGCCTTTTTTAGACTCGATCAGGGGACTTTGTTATACTTGAGCAGGGGGCTTTGTTATACACGATCAGGGGACTTTGTTATACTCGATCAGGAGGCTTTGTTATACTCGATCAGGGGACTTTGCTACACTCGACCAGGGGACTTTGTTATACTCGAGTAGGGGGCTTTGTTATACTCGATTAGGGGACTTTGTTATGCTCGATGAGGAGGCTTTGTTATACTCGATCAGGGGACTTTTTTATACTCGACCAGAGGACTTTGTTATACACAATCAGGGAATATGTTATACTTGATTAAGGGACTTTGTTATACTCAACTAGGGGACTTTGTTATACTCGATCAGGGGACTTTGTTATTCTCCAAAGGGGACTTTGTTATACTCGATCAGGGGACTTTGTTATACTCGATTAGTGGCCTTTGTTATACTCGATGAGGGGGCTTTGTTATACTCGACCAGGGGACTTGCTATAATCGACTAGGGGACTTTTTTATACTCAATCAGGGGACTTTCTTAAATTGGACCAGGGGACATATTTATACTTGATAAGGGGACTTTGTTTTACTCGTTCAGGGGAGTTTTGTTATACTAGATCAGGAAACTTTTGTTACACTCGATCAAGGGAATTTGTTATACTCGACCAGGGGCCTTTGTCATACTCGACCAGAAGACTTTGTTATACTCGATCAGAGGATATGTTATACTCGATCAGGGGGCTTTGTTATACTCGATGAGGGGACTTGGTTATACACAACCAGGGGACTTTCTTATACGCGATCAGGGATCTTTTTTATTCGCGACCAGTGGACTTTGTTATACTCGATCAGGGGATATGTTATACTCGATCACGGGACTTTGTTGTACTCAACCAGAGGACTTTGTTATACTCGATCAGGGGACTTTGTTATACTCAATCAGGGGACTCTGTTATACTCGATTAGGGGCCTTTGTTATACTCGATGAGGGGGCTTTGTTATACTCGACCAGGGGACTTTGCTATACTCGACCAGGGGAATTTGTTCTACTCGATCAGGGGACTTTGTTATACTCGACGAGGGTACTTTTTTATACTTGGTCAGGGGACTTTGTCATACTCGATCAGTGGAGTTTCCTATATTTGACCAATCGACTTTGCTATACTCGATGAGGGGCCTTTGTTATACTCGATCACTGGGCTTTGTTATACACGACCAGGGGACTTTGTTATACTCGTTCAGGGGTCTTTGTTATACTCGACCAGAGAAATTTGTTATACTCGATCAGGGGATATGTTATACTCGATCAGGGGAATTTGTTTTACTCGATTAGGGGACTTTGTTATACTTGATCATAGCACTTTGTTATACTCAACCAGGGGCCTTTGTTATACTCGATTAGAAAACTTTGTTATACTCGACCAGGGGACTTTGTTATACTCCACCAGGGACTTTTTTATACTCGATCAGGGGATATGTTTTACTCGATCAGGGAACTTTTTTATACTCGGTTCAGGGGACTTTGTTATACTCGTCCAGGGGGCTTTGTTATACTAGGATCAGGGGACTTTGTTATACTCGATCAGGAGGCTTTGTTATACTTGATGAGGGGACTTTGCTACACTCGAGCAGGGGGCTTTGTTACACACGATCAGGGGACTTTGTTATACTCGATTAGGAGGCTTTGTTATACGATCGACTCGACCAGGGGACTTTGCTACACTCGACCAGGGGACTTTGTTATACACCGAGTAGGGGGCTTTGTTATACTTGATTAGGGGACTTTGTTATACTCGATGAGGAGGCTTTGTTATACTCGACCAGGGGACTTTCTTCTCGATCATGGGACATACTCGACCAGAGGACTTTGTTATACACAATCAGGGAATATGTTATACTTGATCAAGGGACTTTGTTATACTCAACTAGGGGACTTTGTTATACTCGATCAGGGGACTTTGTTATACTCTAAAGGGGACTTTGTTATACTCGATCAGGGGACTTTGTTATACTCGATTAGTGGCCTTTGTTATACTTGTTGAGGGGGCTTTGTTATACTCGACCAGGGGACTTGCTATACTAGATCAGGGGACTTTTGTTACACTCGATCTTGGGACTTTGTTATACTCGACCAGGGGCCTATGTCATACTCGACCAGAGGACTTTGTTATACTCGATCAGATGATATGTTATACTCGATCAGGGGGTTTTGTTATACTCGATGAGGGGACTTTGCTATACTCGACCAGGGGACTTTGTTATACTCGATTAGGGGACTTTGTTATACTCGACCAGGGGACTTTTTTATACTTGATCAGTGACTTTGTCATACTCGATCTGTGGACTTTCCTATATTTGACGAATGGACTTTGTTATACTCGATGAGAGGCCTTTGTTATACTCGATCAGGGGACTTTGTTATACTTGATTAGGGGACTTTGTTATACTCCATGAGGAGACTTTGTTACACTGGACCAGGGTCTAGCGTATTGCCAGATACCCAAAGAATGTTCTATATTACTGAGGGTATATACAAACACTTGTTGTCTTTAACAGTAGGTTCTATTCTCGTACGGGAGATATGTACACAGTAGGACGCAGAAGCCTGTGGTCACGCCACCAGGACTCGGTCTTCACTACTTCTATCTATGTATTACTACGCGCTGGCCTGTACAGATGCCAGCATTCACAAGCTGAATACATAAAGTATAAATGTGATAATTTATATACATAATATGGTGCACAATAAATAGAATATTACATAGAATTAATACATGTTCTGTAATACTTTACTATACATAATTAATAAGTGTAATATAAGAGTAATATAATAATATACAGCTGAAGGTACTACTTTGTGTCCATATATATCATTTACAGGGGACATTTTTATACTCGATTAGGGGATTTTGTTATTCTCGATAAGGGGACTTTTGTTACACTCGATCAGGGAACTTTGTTATACTCGACCAGGGACCTTTGTTATACTCGATTAGGGGACTTTGTTATACTCGATAAGGGGACTTTGTTATATTCGATCAGGGGAATTTGTTATACTCGATAAGGGGACTTTGTTAGACTCGAACAGGGGACTTTGTTATACTCGACCAGGGGACTTTGTTACACTCGATTAGGCGGCTTTGTTATACTCGATCAGGGGACTTTCTTATACTTGATGAGGGGCCTTCGTTATACTCGATCAGGTTCCTTTATTATACTAGATCAGAGGACTTTGTTATACTCGATTAGAGGCCTTTTTCGACTCGATCAGGGGACTTTGTTATACTCGAGGAGGGGGCTTTGTTATACTCGATCAGGGGACTTTGTTATACTCGATGAGGAGGCTTTGTTATACTCGATCAAAGGATTTTGTCTTACTCGATCAGGGCCTTTGTTATACTCGACCAGGGGACTTTGTTATACTCGATAAGGGACTTTGTTACACTGGACCAGGGGACATTTTTATACTCGATCAGGGGACTTTGTTATACCCGATCAAGGGACTTTTGTTACACTCGATCAGGGGGCTTTGTTATACTCGACCAGGGGCCTTTGTTATACTCGACCAGGGGACTTTGTTATAATCGATCAGGGGACATTGTTACGCTCGATCTGGGAACTTAGTTATACTGGGCCATGAGACTTTGTAATACTCGATCAGGGGATATGTTATACTCGATAAGGGGATTATGTTATACTCGACCAGGGGACTTTGTAATACTCGATCATGGGACTTTGTTATACTCGAACAGGGAACGTTGTTATACTCGTCCAGGAAGCTTTGTTATACTCGATTAGGGGACTTTGTTATACTCGATCAGGGGACTTTGTCTTACTCGATCAGGGCCCTTTGCTATTCTCGACCAGGGGACTTTGAAATAATCGATCAGGGGACTTTGTTATGGTCGATTTGGGACTTTGTTATACTCGATCAGTGGACTTTCCTATATTTGACCAATGGACTTTGCTATACTCGATGAGGGGCCTTTGTTATA
>NW_024731771.1:0-28458 GCF_018991925.1 Homarus americanus | reverse complement strand
AAAAATTTCCCCCACAGATAACTTATTACGACACTTGGCTTGGATTCACATATATTCGTCCGATGACTAACTTCTCGTAAGTGGATATCTAAAAATAATAATAACTGCCGAATCTAAAACACAAAAATAACATAAAAGAAATAATTAACTTCAAAATTAAACTTATAAATCTTTCATAACTATATACACATACTTAAACTGAACTGTAATTTTGAGTGAACCATATACGAGCAATAGTCATCGCAGGAATGTTTGTTCATCACTACCCTAGGTACAGATCCCACTAAATGCTAATCGCTGGCAAAGTTAATTCACACCGAAAAAAATATAAAGTTCTGAAAAAAATACATCCATGACCATACAGAAATAATAAAATAATAAATAAAAGAAACACAGAAAGCCAATAACGCAAGTTCAAAGGCAAAAGAAACAATTATTTTACTATGTTTGACAAAAGAGAAGTAGCTAGCTATTACAAGTTTTAGCTAAACATATTATTTACTTTAACAGATTAAAAAATTAAATATACTTTACTTCACACACCTTGATAGTAGAAATAGGCTCTGCTTTAAAATTTTTGTTTAGCTATTTCTTTCGGGAATTGTTAACAAAGTACTGTAAATAAAGTTCAAAGGAAATATCTATTACCTTTACAGTTTTACATAAAATAATGATTACCAAAATGAATTTACAATGGTTTTGGAATCCCTAACAGTTCCAGGAAAAGCAGCTACAGTTTTTGCAATCCTATAACCTAATCTAACCCATAAGTCATTAATGAAACATTGAATGTCAGTTACAATACCTTTTAACTGTTCCTCCAAAGAAACATATTTTTTAAACAATGCATAAAATTACAAGAGAACCATCTATTTTTAAGAAAAGATTAACAGTTCATTAAACAAAGAAGAATCCAAAGATTATTTAAATACTAATTGAAGCTTTGCAAAAAATTACTTTTTTAAAGCTTGACAAAAAATGGTAAATACTTCTCAAAGCTTAGCAACAAAGGTTTAATTACTTCTCAAAGCTTGGCAACAAAGATTGAATTACTTCTCAAAGGTTGACAAAAAAGATTACAGTAATTACTTCTCAAACCTTAGCAAAAAAAATTAATTACTTCTCAAAGATTGACAAAAAAGATTAATTACTTATCAAACCTTAGCAAAAAAGATTAATTACTTCTTAATTTTGGCAAAAAATATTAATTACTTCTCAAAGCTTGACAAAAAAATAATTACTTCTCAACCCTTGGCAAAAAAGATCAGTTACTTCTTTAAGCTTGGCAAAAAGATTAATTCTCAAGCTTGACAAAAAATTTATTACCGGTACTTCTCAAAGCTTGATAACAAACAGTAATTACTTCTCAAAGCTTGGCAAGAAAGCTTAACTACTTCTCAAAGCTGTGCAAAAAAGATTAATTACTTCTTAAAGCTTGGCAAAAAATATTAGTTCTCAAAGTTTGACAAAAAGATAAATTACTTTTTAAAGCTTGGCAAACGAGATTAGTTACTTAACAAAGCTTTACAAAATTTATATATACCAGCTATACAGATCCCGCACAAACCATGACCTGAAAAATTGTCTTACAAACCTTGCCAAGAAGACTTGAATGCTTGATCACAGACAAAATTATCATGTATAATTACTGTACTATACCATTTTTCCCTTTGTTTTACGGTATAACTTTTGCTTTTTCCTTCCGAAATTGGCAAAAAGAAAAGGAACACTCACTTCATCTTTGTGGCAAATGTGTAGTAGTGGAGACAATCTTGAGAACTTGATGTGCCTGCCAAGTCAGTAAACAATAGAGATTGAATCATCATCACCTTCTCTGTCCAGCCTCGACTTACATTTCATAATACCATGAATACCAAAGTTAAATTAAATGCTAAGAATCTCAGAATAAACCCATGAATTTCACAGATATACAATGTACCAAGAATTCAAATATATTAAATACCAAAAATTTCTAAGTTAAATTAAAAATCAAGAATTTCAGAACTTTAATTTAAAAAAAAAAAAAAGTTAAATTATATATGAAGAGTTCCAAAGTCAAAATACCGGTAAATGCCAAGAATTTCAAAGTTAAGTCAAAAGCTAAGAATTTTAGGTAAATACCCAAAATTACAAAGTTAAATGACAAGAATTAAGAAATTAAATTCAATACCATAAATTTCAAAATCGAATTAGAAAAATTAAATACCAATATTTCCAGTGAAATCCCAACTCCAAATTTTAATTCCAAGGTGAAATGGCAAGAATTTAAAATTTATATACGTACCGTGTATAAATTTTAAAAATAATTCCGAACTTAAATACCAAGAATTCGACAAGTTTAATTTATAGTAGGTTACATCACGTTACGTTAAGTAAAACAGGTTAAGCCAACCTACATTACATTAACCTAGATTACATTATGTAGGTTGTTAAGTTAGGCTAAGTTACCTAGTTACTCTACTTTGGATCAATTTTGGAGGAACGTCAGACGGAGGCGAGAGAGGCAGAAGATAATATCAATCTCTTTCGTTAATTAGCCAACACCTACCTTTACGATGTTACGCTGAAGATGGGAGGAGTGTGGTGGCGGTGTACAGTAGTGGCAGTCACAGCCTACTTCACCTTATGTCACTTTATGTATAAATTTTCACTTAAAATCACTTATAACTCACTATTATTTTCCAGATTCTTAATAATTTTGTCTTCATAAATACAATATTTATAAATACCATTAGCACCTTTCACGCCACTTATCCAAGACTAATATCAATTTTCAACAAAGTTTTTGGTTATTTTTCATTTAATTTTCAAATTCACTTTACACTAACAAGAAGTCCTTATTTTCCTATTTTATCCGAGTTAAAAACAATCGGCACCGTAGTTGGCATGTAACTACAACACGAGTTATTTTATCCTAATTCACTATTATCTCTCTATAGTTTTTCTAAGTTATTGTCACATCATTGTATTTTGTCTAGTTTACTATTGCATCACTGTATAATGACCGTCACTGCGTAAAATCACCGTAAAATCGCCATAAGTCACTGAATGAATAAGTTGGCCAGAGCATTCGACCACAACACTTTAAAACCCTAGTAGTCCTTTAAATTCACCATAGGCCTTTTAAGTCACAGTTCACAAAGTAATCACACCTTACCTACAAGTGTCCAGAATTAGTATACAGTAGTTGTCCTTAGATGAAGAAAGAGCTTGTATTGTAAGATATTCAAGAATAGGGGCAAAAAATTCCGTCTTTTCTACTTAACGTTCTCAGGCATAACAACTCGATGTTTCCTCAACTCACCGACAGAGGCGCTTATGGTTTTGGGTCGGTTATACTTCAACTCATCACAACACAGTGATAGATTTAAATTTTTAATATAACCACTTGGTATATTGTTGTTGTTATTTATATTCATACGTGTTATTGTATTTTAAGAAGTAAAGTGTTTAAGTAGGTTGTCTAAGTAGGTTCATACACTATACAATAACTATAGTCGGGTTATTTTTTACTTGACGGTGATTGACTTAAAAACCCAGTTACGGGGAGGTAGTCCGCTTGGCGGAAGAGCTGTTCAGATGTACCTGACATAAGCAGGGTAAGGAGGCAGGAGGGGCTCTTCCGCCGCCACTAACTCCCCGTAATGTCCATCTTAAACGACACTTTTGCGTGAATACGTGGTGTGTACACTTGATTCTACTTTATAAAGTGCTCATTATTATCCGTTGCTTTATATGTTTAGTGTCAGTTGTCTTAATATATATAATAGTTAGTGAAAAGAGAAGCGTAACAGCGTAACAGTTGTTTGTAACAGCGTAACAGTTGTTTGTGGATTGATTTACGATATATCAATATAAATGGAACATTCCTGAAAGCCAGTAAACTGCAAGGGGGACGTGACATCTTAGTCTATCACCGCCAGGTAAGAAAAGAAACGACTATAGTAGAAATTACGAAAATAAGTTAGAATTTAAAGTTAACATGGTGAGCCTCGTGCGCGGTTCATTGCCAAATTGTGTAAATTTCATGATTTATTTAATATCTTCGTTGTTTTTGTGGCTAACTTTAACCAGGGTCAAGATTCACGACCTTTGTACGTGAATATATGTTACGAAGACAAAACACTTAGACAAATATACATTATTATTGCAAGCTAGTGAGTCACCGAAGCCTAGTCACATTTCTCAATCTCGGTGTGAAAGATCTCACTGAGTCTTGCATCCTTTCACTGATTAGTAATTGAATATACAGTAATGTTCAACTATACCATCCATGCATAGTTCATCTTCTTCAAATGCCTAATATACACTAGATTTTTTCTCTTGGGTTAACTAATGCTCAACACACGGCTGTATTTCGTAATGTGTCTAGTAATATCTTCTCTCATCCGTCGCGTCGATAAATATAACTAATTTATTATATGACCTTTACTAGCTTGTGTTACTATATATAATTACTCAAGATAAAATTTTATGCAATATCATGAATTAAAAGAGCAGTGAATGACAATGATTGGCAGGCTTTTAAAACGTTGCTGTTAAGTTGATTTTTCGTCAGTGTTTGCCTAGTTTCGAGAAGTTCTTTACTTTAATCCTACCAAATCCTGCCTAATCCTACCTAATCAGCTTAATTTAACTAACACCATCTCATCTAATCAACCTATGTAATTTAATCTCACCTAATCAATCTAACTTAACTAACCCCATCTTACCTAATCAACCTATCTAAACTAATGTCACTTTATCAACCTACTTTCTTTAACCTAATCTCATCAAACCAACCTAACCTAATCTAACCAAAATCAACCTATGTAAACTAATCTAACCTAATCAACTTAACCTGACAATTGCTAATATCTAACGCAACCCGTATTTAGTGTACCGATTGGAGGGACCAATAGACACGCACAACCACTACCACTACTACCACATCCATTACCTACACCATTATCACCACGCCATAACCACCACTACCACAACCACTTTCTCCACCACCAGCACCTACCATGACTAAGACCCATGACCTCAGACGGATAATGCCAACTAATATTACGTCGAGAGACAAACAGAAATAAGAAAATAGATTAATGATTAACCCATTTAAATACAACATAGACTTGGCTCTGTACTGTTTATGATGGGCCGGTGTATCCTAACCTCAATCGGGGGGGGGGGGGTGTCAATTTTCGAATCCCAGTGCGACAGGTAAAGGTGTTTAATAATGACATATGTGTAAACTGCTTCACGTGCTTTCTCACCCCCTCCATCCTTCCTCACCTCCTTTCTCTCTTCTATTCCCACTGCTTCCTATTTCCCCTCTCTCTCATTCTTTCTGTCATATCCCCCTCCCTCCCATTCTCCCTTTCTATCCCCCTCTCTCCCGTTCCCTCCCACTCCTCCTTCTCCTATCCCCCTCCCTTCCATTCTCCCTTTCTATCCCCCCTCTCTCACACAGCCTCCCTCCTCCCACTAGGTTTTACCGTCACCAGGGATGTAATTACCACCCCCTAGTTCTTGAGGTATCGTCTGAAGAGTGGTGCAATATGATGAATGAGAGTAATTGCATTATTGATGGTGATATAGAAGGACGTCATTGTCCAGTACAGTGCCAGTACAGTTGGTGTCTCTACAGTGCCAGTGCAGTTGGTGTCTCTACAGTGCCAGTACACCACCTCCTTAGCTCCTAAACTTCTTTTGAGTTTAAACAAAGAGCGTAAAACTCTTCTAAAGTACTTACCTGAAGTTTTTAAATACTTTATTTTCTTCCTTTACACAACCGTAAGACCACCCTGTACCCGAGGAGTACTTTTGGGACGCTGCCTTGAAAGCTTTTATCCATATAACATGAGACGACCTACGCACCTTACCATCCTTCTGCTTCTCCTGGGAACTTCTTAACATACGTCCCTCCTACGAGAGTATTATATTCTGTCTGTAATAATACTTTCCATTTTTTCTTTATATTTTTCTAGTAATTTTGAAATATCTTTTAATGCTCATGAACACAACTTTTGTATTTTCTGAAGCATAACAATTTCCTCTATACAAACAATCTTTACAATATATTACCTTTAGTAAGGACTTGAGTATTCCCTAAAACACCGTATCCCGTGTATAGGTTGACTGCTCTGAGAACCAACACAGCCTTCTGGACCAACAACTTTCTCGCCACAACCAAATTATTTCACTACTATTCATCTATTCTACTCTCTCTCTCTCTCTCTCTCTCTCTCTCTCTCTCTCTCTCTCTCTCTCTCATTCATATGAATTTCTTCTTCACTCATACATTCATGGATTCGGACATGGATTCGTAATATTTTGTGCTAACAGGACTCCTCTTCGTCAATGCAAACGTCTTTCGCTTTAGATCATCACTCGACTGACAGGAGAAAGGTCATGGAGAGAGAGAAAGAGGGGGGGGGGGTGGGAACAATAACACTTGCATGAGACTCCTATTCCTCTGAAAACATCTTTGGTTTCCTGAAGCTCTACAACTTCTCAACACTCTTGCAAATTTGCCTGTGATCTAAATTATCGCGTTAGGGTTTCATATGCAAATTTGCATATGAACTAAAAAAATACAATAAAATAATTTTGTTTGCTTATGAATGCTATAGACGCAAGACGCACATTTGGCACCATCGGTATGATCTGACACCTATGTAGACTGCCCCAAGGTTACGAGAGTGACCAGACCAGTAGCATTTTGTGGTTCAACGGCAAAATACATAACTTTCTCGTGGCTTGTGCTGATTTCTCGTTCATCACAGTGATTCAATTTATTGACAACAGTAATGTGATAGTTCTGATGTGTTATTCATTAATGTACACTCACTAAAATAAATATTCTGCACCCTTGGCTCTGAAACCATCCACAACGATAACTGCGACAGAAGCCGTGATGAGCATTATCAGATTTCTTGGTCCGGTGTGTCATATTGTATAACCCCGTAAAGGTGCAAAATAATCTTTTAGTGAGTGTACACACGATCCTATGTAATTTCTATTATCTTGTTTGAAAAAAAAAAAAAGATTATCCCAGGCAAACTCTAAAAGTATCATAACAATTACGCATCGTTAAAGAGTAGAGAGTTTAATGGACTGGATGTTCATTACAAATGCTGGCGTAAATGTTAAGCACCTTACTGGGAACAAAAATAAACATTATAATTAAGGTTTCTCCTAACAGTGGTCCCTGGAGTGAGGCTGCACTCCACAGTATTACATTAGAGAGAAACTATGAACAGGAAAGTGCCAGTAGAATAACTTAGCTATCTTTTTCTTGTTTGTTGCTCTGATGTTTAAATTAAAAATAGACACAAACACACACACACACACACACACACATGCACACACTCACAAACACACACATACGTGTGTGTGTGTGTGTAATGGTCAGCATGCTCGCCTCGCAAGCGAGCAGACCCGGGTCGATCCCCGGGCAGGGTGAAACTAGGGACAAGTTTCTTTACGCCATTTGCCTCTGTGTACCCAGCAGTAATTAGCGACCTGAATGATATTCGATTTGCGGATCGTGTTCCGGGTTAATGGTTAACCAGCGCGGTTGGCTAGTTGTCCGGTCTTCTCGGACTATTCCTTGACACTGGGTCACGCAGCTCGTTAATTTACTGTGTGGTTGTTGTGTTGGCGACAGCTTCTACACCTTAAACAAATTCACGCCTAGGTGGCCCTAGGGCCGGCTTCCTCGATCATGAGGGGCAACCATTATATTATTATATGTGTGTGTGTGTGTGTGTGTGTGTGTGTGTTTTGTTGTCCACGTAGTCGTTGGTGTGTGTGTGTGTGTGTGTGTGTGTTTTGTTGTCCACGTAGTCGTTGGTGTGTGTGTGTGTGTCCTTTTCGTCATGTACAAGTGATTACATAAAAAAGATTGGGTGTTTCCTCCAACCCCTCAGCATCAATAAAACATTTAATAACTCGGAGTAAAATGCGTTCCTTTATCCACTGATGATCAAGAGGTCTAGTGACTGAGCTTTGCTAGGTAGGTGTCCAAGCTTTCGAGATATAGAATCCACCCAATCCTTGTCCTCTGTGACCGGATAAGAGAGATTCCCTAAGTCGATACTGCTGGATGCATTAGACCCATAAAGCCTTCATGTCCCGATCTTAACATTATTTCACGAGGGTCACTCACAGGCCAGAGAACATGCTGCCTTTACTCTTAAATCTTACTCGTTTCTGTATTCGTAAAGCTGCATATTATGGCATGGTTAATAAATTGCTGTATTTTTGGCTTTATATTAAACATATTGAATGAAGTACATGGGGATATAAGATTAGTATGTGCTGTATATTATGGTAAAGTCGGGTAACGAACCATCCATAATTGAGGGAGTTGTTAATCAAAAAGTCTTGAACGAATATTCTTTAATAATTAATGGGTTAATAAATGCAAAGTGAAACAGGTAAATGACTATACAGGTACATTTATAAACTGTCGATTTAAATAATATATATACAACTTCCATGGAGATATATATAGCTGTCGATGTAGTTTCATTCAGTGTTTGTTGGAGAGAAATTTTGCTGTCGACTTCGTGTGCCGACTCATGGTTCGTCGGAGGTGATAGTGTGCTCCAATTCCCTGGAATATATGAGAGCCATCCAGAATACGTCGAAGGAAAAAGGAATACTGAAAACTATCATTTTTCTTTATATCATTTTGGCAACATATAAGATTTTAAGATTAACTGGATAAATGTTGTACGCACATAGTATTTAAAAGTTATATTTTCAGTAACAAACTTAAGTAAAATACATTTTACACAATAGTACGCACGTGTGTATATATATATATATATATATATATATATATATATATATATATATATATATATATATATATATATATATATATATATATATATATATATATATATACATAGTTAGTTAGTTATTGTGTGTGTGTGTGTGCGTGATCCCTGCAGCTTACTCCTCCTAATGACAATTAGTGTGATTGACATTTAATAATAGGATAGTTATTACCGTCCTGTACACCAACGCTGGAGATTATGTTGAATGTGGCGTATATAACCTGTGCCAGAGATTATAATAAGGGATCAGGTGTTAGGATTTGGAAATAGAATTAGGAAGAAATATAAAACATAGGAATCAGGGTCAAGTATGGCGGTGAAGGATCACAAACAAGATGATGGTACGTATAACTGTACAGGGTCACGTGAAGGACCGGGGAGGAGGATCAGGTTCAAAGCTCAAAATCAATAATCAGGGACAAGGATCACTTTCAAAACCAGGGATCAGTGATAAGGATCAAGGAGAGCGCCAGTGTGTGGCAGCGGCTTAGGGCTTATGCATTATTTAGGAAGCATCAGCAGGGCGTCAGCTATACCAATTATCGGGTCATTACTCGGTGTAGCGCTAACATATTACTGTAATGCTCACTGGATACGATGGCTGACCTCCAGGAAACGTTATTATATCATGAAGAAGGAGAGGCAGGAATAATAGAAGGAAGACAGGAAACAGAAGAATAAAAAGAAGGGATTAGATAAAAATGGAAGTCACCCTATGTAAATTGTATAGGAACTTTCAACTGGAGATGACATACAGCGAGTACGAGAGAGATAGAAAGAGACTGAGAGAGAAAGAGTAAGAAAGAGTGAGAGAATGACCTGTATCCTGAGGTATGTTGGGGTCGCACTAGAAGATCAATATTACCAACCATTGTCGTGTGTGGCCGCCCATAATGCCCTCTATATCTCATGTGCCAACCTTTTGTCCCTCTGAATATTGTTCTCCCCGAAATTGGACTTAAAGTAGTTGCTAGGGAAATATATCATCCGTCTTGTTGTCTCTGTATATAGTCATGTATGTTTATTCTATATTGCAATTTTATTTTCAACTCCGTATATAAAGTTAGAATGAATATTTATTATATTTACATCTTAATAAGTGAAGCAAAATACTCAACCTCATTGATATTTACTGTTATTTAACTTTAAGAGGGACTAAAAGATCATCACATTTAATATATTTTTTACTGATCATAGAATATTATTTCAGTTCATAGCACTAGAGAGTCTCAAAAAAAGAAAAAATTATATTAAAGAAAGCAACAACATATTTTGTGATCCCTTTTGCAAAATATTATACATGAGACGGAATACCCGAAGATCAGCTCATAAGGAGTGTGTACGTTATTCTGATTTTAGATTTTAGAGTTAAAGTGAAAGAGAATACGCCAAGCAACACCTCCTTGTACACAGCCACAAGTGAGGATATACACAGTTCATAAGCCTGGAAGAGGTGCTCAGAGTGACACATATTGACCAGGCAACACCCAGGCTTTTGCTTATGGTCAGTGAGCTTAGTTTCTCTGGCCATTCACGAGATATTTTACTGCTCGTCCACAGTGGTTCTGGGAACGACCTGTTACTGCAAGCTGGATGGCGACTGATTAAGGTATCCTTCCAGATTGTTAGTAGCGATGCACTCTCTGTTTATATATATATATATATATATATATATATATATATATATATATATATATATATATATATATATATATATATATATATATATATATATATATATATATATATATATATATATATATATATATATCAGGTGATTAGGAGGAGCATTCCAGCAATAAAAGATGGAGCCACGATAGTGCAGGTGTACATGACTTTACAACTACCACTTACAGGAGGCACGAGTCCCTCACCTCCTACTCGTATCCACTTAGCTCATGTTATTGTCGTAACTCCTCCGCTAGATTTCCATTTTTAGATTTTGAATTTAACTTACATCAGATCCACTGAACATATATATATGTATATACTGTAGCTGATGTGCATAGTTTATGATAAATGATAAATACGTTATTCTACGACAGCAAAGTCACCAGTGAAGCTTTGAATGGATACTTTCATATGATATAGACTCATAGAGTCTAACTTTGGCGTAAACGAGGAGATATGAATAATTTAGGCATATTAAATTACAGTTCCTTAAAATGATCTTAGCTTGGTATTGGCCAGAGATGAGGTTGTCTGCCTGTTATTTACTGATTTGCAAGGTTATTACTATACCAATGAGCACAAATCATCGATTCTTATCGTGAAGTTAATGTTTTTTAATATAAGCATCGTGGAGTAGTTAGTGCTGAGGGAGAGTCTTCCGTCAAGGAGCTGTGTCCTCGGCAACAACAACAACAATGATCTTAATTGGTATCCCAATTATAAAAATCCGTGAACAAAACAAACACTAACAGTGAGGAATAAAATGGAACGATAAAACACGACCTTGAGCAATGCTGGGAGAGGAAAAAGGAAAACAGGGTTACCTTAACAGCAAGAAAAATGAAAAACTTTATTGCAAGGTTAGAGACAAAAACAACACAGGAAACATTGCTTCTAGTCCATTTACACGTCTAGTATTTTTTAACTTGTGTGAGTAAAAGAACGTCGACAAACCTGAACCCAGGATTTTAATTTTATACAGATGCTGGTGGGTTGCTTGTAACTGAAGACACAGTTCTATTAACACAGTATAAATTACTTAGAAATAATTATTTCAATATGCACAGCAAACACCAAAGTTTGTGGGGTGACGGGGAAAATTAAATGAGATTATAATATATTGTTAAGAAGAAAAGAGTATCATGCTTAATACAGAAACATCCTTAAACACTACAAAACTATACTGACCCACAGAAAAGAACACACCAACTCACACACACACACACACACACACACACACACACACACACACACACACACACCTAGCAATATAGCAGAACGAGAAAAATATATCGTTTCATTTCTTTGTTTTAAATATAACGACCCAAACTACAGGTAGCCAACCGTTGGTGACCAGCAGGGATTGACTATTGGAGAGAGAGACACAACGCACTATTGGATCCAACACTTTTCAGGTGTCTGTTGACATTGATTTTGAACTGGTGTAGGTCATCCCTGGGAGAGAATATAGACTCAGGAGGAGAGGTGCAGGCGAGAGCTGTCGAAGAGAACAGAGTTGACTGAAGCGAGTTGATAGTGTTAGGTCAAGACTGGCTCTCGTATAGGAAGAGTCTCGCATTAATATATGTACAGAAACCATAATTATTGTCCCACTCAGGTCGAGCGGTAGGTGAGACCAGGGGTCCTTACTGGTCGGCAGCTCAGTGTCAACGCACGCAAGAACACACAGAGCATCATATACCCTTGAATACTCGTCATAATCGTTCAGGTCATACCTCCCCTTTACTTTGAATATAATGTTACGTTTACTGCTCCCACAAACGTGAAGTAAATCAGTTATATGTTATGTCTAATGGACAACAAACATGTCCACTGGCCGGTGCTAAAAGGATATAGCAGCAGTTTTAGAATATGTCTGCTTAGGCCAACACAGGAGTACTCTGGTGATGTCCCACAGGACATAATGTTGTCATAGTACAGCAGCAGGCCAAGTCTCATGCTTTAGTTAACATACACAGTTCTCTGATACACTGAACACATCGTTGGGCTGTCAGTACAACTCCTGCTGGCCGTGAAGGTCATCACCTCATTAGGCTGCCTGTCTATAAATATTAAACTATGAAACATTAAGCATCACACCTCTAAGCAGTGATAAATAATGTTAATACTGTATTGTTTATACCACAAAGTGAAGAATCTGGCAAAGTTACTGAGGACTGTATACCTGTATACTTCATATAAGTTGTGGTTACTTGTGGTCGTAAATCCAAACTCGTGCACCAGCTGGCTAACGTCTCAGGTTGACTAACTATATCTCCTTCACTTGCAGAAACAAACACCAAAGTCTCGGTGTGTTGTGGAAGCTACGTTAGAATAAGTAATAAATATATCAATATATGACAGTAGATACTCTTTGCGTCACTAGCCAGTGTTGCCTCTCTCAGTCTTAGAGAGAAATAGAGGAAACATCTCAACCTTACTCGGGGGTCCAGCGGGACCTTCGCTAGCATCACTCCTTGGGGGCGTAGGGTAGCTGTTCTGGCCCTCTCGGCGGAGTCCTGAAGACCATCAGCTGTCTCAGCACCTAAGGAGGGTGGCCTATGGGACCCACTCGGCGGGGTTCCTGGAAGGTTCCGGGCTGCCCATGCTAGCAGATGCACGTTCAGACAACAGTATTTCGGCCTATATAGTCAAAATTTTACATGGCCATCAATGTTGTCCGGCGTGTCAGCAGCCTATTGGTTCACCTCTACACCCGTGGGAACACCCAAGTCGGTTGTGCACAACAGCGTCCTTACAGTAAGAACGGAATGTTGTATAATCAGCACCAATGTCTTAAGGCTCATTACGGCATCATGTGTTGGTCAATACAAAAGTTTTACCAAGTTAATGGCCGACAATCCAATATAATATTTATGATTTTTCACTTGTAATAATACATGTACAGTGTAAATGAATAGCTTCATACAAAACGTAACATAACGTAACGTCCGTAACGTAATGATATGTAACGAAATATAACGAAATATAACGTAACCTGCTTTAGGTATATATAATTTGAATATATTATGATTGTAAACGACGTCTTATTATGAAACAGCTTTTTTTTCATATGCAAATTAATTTACATTGTCATAACAATGAAAAAAGATTATCCCATTATCCCCATTTGACGGACACACACACACACACACGGGTGGCTAAGAAACAAGAACAGGGGGAAGGGAATAGGAGAGGTGGTGTGTGGTAGACATATCCTTTCATGACGTGTTTAAATTTTTTGACAACACTTGAATATAACTTGCCAAGGGGACAAGGTAATGATGTGATACACAGCAGTGGTTCATCATTATTCTATGGCCAGCAAGGAAATAATTAGAGAGTTTCATGAAGTGACTCACACAGAAACACATGAACATTTTTTATACTGTTTTAAAAGTATTGTATAATAAAGTTAATAAAATCTTGTAATTAGTTGTTAATAATGTCTATACAAAAGCCTATGTGATACATAGGCTCCATAAGACATGAGATATATCAAAGAGAAGCACCATCATCACACTCACCACATACAGAAGCACCATCATCACACTCACCACATACAGAAGCACCATCATCACACTCACCACATACAGAAGCATCCATCATACAGAAGCACATCATCACCACATACAGAAGCACCATCATCACACTCACCACATACAGAAGCACCATCATCACACTCACCACATACAGAAGCACCATCATCACACTCACCACATCATCACACTCACCACATACAGAAGCACCATCATCACACTCACCACATACAGAAGCACCATCATCACACTCACCACATACAGAAGCACCATCATCACACTCACCACATACAGAAGCACCATCATCACACTCACCACATACAGAAGCACCATCATCACACTCACCACATACAGAAGCACCATCATCACACTCACCACATACAGAAGCATCACACTCACCACATACAGAAGCACCATCATCACCACATACAGAAGCACCATCATCACACTCACCACATACAGAAGCACCATCATCACACTCACCACATACAGAAGCACCATCATCACACTCACCACATACAGAAGCACCATCATCACACTCACCACATACAGAAGCACCATCACATCACACTCACCACATACAGAAGCACCATCATCACACTCACCACATACAGAAGCACCATCATCACACTCACCACATACAGAAGCACCATCATCACACTCACCACATACAGAAGCACCATCATCACACTCGCCACATACAGAAGCACCATCATCACACTCGCCACATACAGAAGCACCATCATCACACTCGCCACATACAGAAGCACCATCATCACACTCATCACATACAGAAGCACCATCATCACACTCACCACATACAGAAGCACCATCATCACACTCACCACACAGTGAAGCACCATCATCACACTCGCCACACAGAGAAGCACCATCATCACACTCACCACACAGTGAAGCACCATCATCACACTGACCACACAGAGAAGCACCATCACACTCACCACACAGAGAAGCACCATCATCACACTCACCACACAGAGAAGCACCATCATCACTCACCACACAGAGAAGCACCACACTCACCACACAGTGAAGCACCATCATCACACTCACCACACAGAGAAGCACCATCATCACACTCACCACACAGTGAAGCACCATCATCACACTCACCACACAGAAGCACCATCATCACACTCACCACACAGTGAAGCACCATCATCACACTCACCACACAGAGAAGCACCATCATCACACTCACCACACAGAGAAGCACCATCATCACACTCACCACACAGAGAAGCACCATCATCACACTCACCACACAGAGAAGCACCATCATTACACTCACCACACAGTGAAGCACCATCATCACACTCGCCACACAGAGAAGCACCATCATCACACTCACCACACAGAGAAGCACCATCATTACAAACACCATCGCATTACTCACCACACTGATTGTGATATTACTCCTAACATCAGTTTTAAAGGACATATTAGTTGTCAATATTACTTGTTGCAATATAAATTACACCGGTCAACACAATTTTTCTGGCACAAGGTTTTTAAACGGAATTTTAGTAAGTTTGGGGTGCAGAATCCAAATATGACTTTGGTTTTTGTCTAACACATCAGGTTTTTAAGATATACCATATTGCACTTTTGCTGGGAAACGTAAACTTTTGGATCAAAATTGACGGTTTAAACATGTATACATAAATTTTTTCAGCATTATAATTTGTATTTTTCTATAACCAAAAATTGTTAATATCAAATTGGAAAGTTAATGCACATATAATATTTAAATGTAACATTGAAAGGTGAAAAAAAACAATTAATGTACGGTAGAAATAGTGCAAGTATTAAGATCAAGTTAGTTACTTAAACTTCCTCTTTTTGGCCGATCTCTTATGTACAGCTTCTGGAATGTCTCTCATCAAACTCCAGCAGTAGTCCGCCATCATGTTCGAGTCCCATCGACCTTGGTAACGTTCTTCCATTACTTTAATGTCTTGATGAAAGCGCTCCCCTTGCTCCTCGCTCACTTCTCCCAGATTTTCTGGAAACTCGTCCAAGTGACTGTGTAAGTAGTGAACCTTGATACTCATTCTGCATCCAAGTGCTTGTAAACTCAAGAGCAGCTCTTCCACAATTTCTTGATAGTTGTCCGCTTTCTTGTTCCCTAAGAAGTTCCGCACCACATTAGAGAAAGCATTCCAAGTTCTTGCCTGTGCCTCAGTCATTGTTGCAAGGAAGTGTGGATCTCTGAGTAGTGTTCTTATTTGAGGTCCATCAAAAATCCCAGCCTTTTTCTTCTCGTCGCTAAGACTTGGAAAGGTTGAGCATATATATCTGAAACACTCTCCACTATGATCAAGAGTCTTGACGAATTGCTTCATGATACCAAGTTTTATGTGCAGAGGAGGAAGGACAATGTTTTTCCTGTCAACCAGAGGATCGTTAATGATATTCTTGTCACCAGGCGTCAAACTATGTCTTGGTGGCCAATTCTTTTTCACCCAATGGTCTGCTGTAGCCCTGCTGTCCCAGTAGCACAGAAAACAGGGGTATTTTGTGTACCCTCCTTGCTGGCCCAATAGAAAGTTTACCATTTTCAAGTCCACACAAATTAACCATTCATGAGCATGGTATTGCAACCTCTCTAGAACAGTCTTAATGTTTTCATACTCTTCTTTAATTTGTACAGAATGTCCGATTGGAATTGAACCATACTTGTTTCCGTTATGAAGAAGAACACATTTCAAGCTCCTTTTAGAACTGTCAATAAAAAGTCTCCAATCCTTACTATCATATGCTGGTAGTCCCATGGAGAGAAGAAGTCCTTCTACATCATTACAAAAAACAAGCTGGTCATATGAATGAAAGTACTTCCGCAGTTGCTCTTCTCTGTTGCGATAAAAGGAGACACTCGTGCCAGGTTTTAAGAGTCGTTTCTCTTGAAGCCTGGAAGCTAACAATTCAGCAGACTGTTTTGGCAAATTTAGATCTCTGACCAGATCATTCAATTCTGACTGAGTAAACAACGTTGGCTTTTCACAATCTTCACCAGATGGCTTGAAAAGATCAGTCTCTTCATCTTCATCAGTAGAAACAGGTGAATTCCGGTTTATATCCTCAATCTCTGGTAGTTCAGTAAATTCTGGCACGTTACGTGATGGAGCAAATCTGAGATCAGGTTTTGATTCAGCACCTTAAAATTAGTAAAAAAACAGTTAAAAGGTTTCATGCCAGAAAAAAAAAATATTTTTTTGTAGACCAGTGTTATTGTTGTTTCAGTTTGTGTAACTTTGGTTTATCATTTTATTAAGACATTAATGTTAATGCTGAAATGGTAATGAACAACTGACTAAAAAGAGGATTTTCTTACACCTACATCGTTAACATGCTCAGTATCATTTTTAATACTAATATCATTAACATCAAATATTCTTATGGAGACTTACTGGCTACCCTGGCTCTGTCGGCCGTGCCCAGCTGGAACCCTCCTGCATAGTTTTGTTGAACTATCTCCTCGCCTGTACACTTTTGTTGAACTATCGCCTCGCCTGTTCAACCTGTGTCTGGTCACGGGGCCATTGCAGTGAGCCGCCGACCAGAAACACCACCCTAGCCTCATCTCCCGCTCAACCTAGTGGGTCAGAGATTATGGTTTCTGACTGTACTATTTTGATGATCATCATTGGGTCTCGGTGAAAGATCTTCAGTCATGAGAAAAATCTTATCGTAAGAACTTTACAGAATCCGAGCCTTGGTATGGCACAAAAGGCAAACTTTCTCTGTAAAGGCGAAGGACAGATCCGGGTAAATTATTTCCAATGGACTTTAAAGCGATTGAGGCACAGATAAAAGCTGCTGACGAGATATTTACCCAATCTGGAGATGGTGATGGGAGGTGTCCTTGACTGAAAAATAGGAATAAAAACTAAATATAAACGGGTACACTTTCCACCTTTTCATCATTTTCAACAACGTTTCAGATCACAAAGAAATTTCATCAAACGATCTCGTACATAAAAATAACATAAAAAAATAAAAATAAAATATGACTGCGTTTAAAGTAATGGCAATATATATATATATATATATATATATATATATATATATATATATATATATATATATATATATATATATATATATATATATATATTTTTTTACATTTTTCTATGGAACAAAAAAATCTACAACTCATTTACAAATTGAGCGACTTCCCTTGAGTATACAGTATAGCTTCCGTGACACACTCTACACAGCCTCCCACCACCATGTTATGTTATATGATAATGAGACATAACCCCGAGACTTCCGCCCGATTTATTGACACTACACGACCTTCCCTCGCACTCAGAATATCCCACATCTCGACCAAGTTATGAGTTCTAATGCGTAGAGTCGAGGGTTTTCCGTGTCTATATTGGGAGAGTGGATACCCTTTCTTCTATTCTTTGTCTATCCTATCTCTTCTTCTCTTCCTTTGTCTCTCCCATCTCTCCATTTTTATCCATCCATTACTTTATCTCTCCTTCTCTTAATCTTTTCTTTTCCTCTTTCTCGGTATATTTATCTTTATATTTGTCTTATATAATCTCTATCACTTTATCAGTCTTTCTATCACTTTCTTTCCTTGTCTTCTTCTTATCTTATTTTCACTCTAGCTGTCCCTTTTGTTATCTTTCATCTCTATTATCTTTCTCGTATTGTATTCCTCCGCATTTTTAACTTTCTATCATTCTTTATTTTTCCTTTTTTTTATCTTCCCATCACTGCATCATTCTACTTTTTCCCTTCTTTCTATTTATTTATCTCTCGTTCTCCATCTGTATATATTTATAATTCTATCTCTCCGTATCTCTATCTCACCGCCTCTACATCCATTTAAATATCCTTGTCTCTATATTTTTATCTCTATATTTCTCTCTCCATATCTTTATCTCTCCCTATCTCTATCTTTCTATCTCTCAATCTCCTTACTGTCTATATTTCTCTCTCCATATCTCTATCTCTCCCTATCTCTATCTTTCTATCTCTCAATCTCCTTACTGTCTATATTTCTCTCTCCATATCTCTATCTCTCCCTATCTCTATCTTTCTATCTCTCCATCTCCCTACTCTCTCGCTCTATCTTCCCAAGAGGCAGGAATGAGTCACAAGCAGCAGAGAGCACAGTATGTTGGGTGACTGGGAGGGAGAGACTACTGAACGAGGATATATGATAGTGATATGGAAGAGAAAGGAGCAGCGAAAAGTAGGCTAATTGGGATTAACTGGTATAATGTGTAAGTGATAACTGAAATGAGAATAGAAATTGGATAAAAGAGTGTCTAATTAAAAAAACCCGGATGATAAAGAGAGAGAAATAAGGGTTATGAATGTGGTGGAAGGACAAGGTTGGTTAGGATGTGAATGTACTTATGCGTATATCTATGTTACACTAAATAGGGTTTATTGTTTAATAGTGATGACTTCTCTGTGTTTCTTCCATTTCTTCTTCTCTTTTTTTTTAGGGGGGGGGGTGAGAGGGGTGAGGCCTGACTGATCGTAGATAATTATGTAGCTCACCATAATACATGTAAATGAATAGTTTCATAGAAAACCTAACCTAACCTAAAGGTTACATTTGTGACTTTCTATGATTCTGTTCCTACTTTCTCCAGGTAGCCACTAGGAAATAAATCATAAAAATATCCAAGCGCTTTCGTGTTTCTGATTCTTAATGGCTACACGTATGTTAAATAGATCATCGGTGCTTTGTGATTTTTATGCGCAAATCGCCCATTGAGAGCGGAAACAGAGAGTACAAGTGTATTTGGGGGCAAAAATAGCTTACTGTACAATACACTGGCTGGTGGACACTCGTACCAGATCTCAGTGTTGCTTGTGGAAGGTGTCAGAATAGTGGAGCGACGTGTGTGGAAGGTAAGCGGGTAGTTAAACGTTATCATTACTCCTTCTACGAGTCATATGGCAATTTATAATCGCTGGTAAAAGAATGTTAGACATGTGAGAAACAGACTGTTCAGCTGACGAAACAATTTTAAGAGTCGATCAAAAGGAAAAAGAAAATACTGAAAACTTTAGCCTCTAGGTGTTGTGCCAATCTAACTGCACGGGAAAAGTTCCTGCCTATGTTTGGTGGCCAGATCTGTGTTGTGGAAGGTGGAGAAGTGACTTCAGTTGTATGCCTAAAATGTTGATGACTGACTGGCAGGGCAGAAGCAAACCCGCTGATGTGAGGGTCACGTAGTGTCTCGTCAGATGGTGTTTGTTGACATAAAATTATTCTCACCTGTGTTTATATTGTGGTGTGTTGAGAACAACGTCGTCTTCCTCAGAACACAATATATTTCAAAGTTCTATTAATGGGGGAGAGACAGTGGATAGCTCAGTGAGCAACCACGAACTTACGTTTATAATGCTGTAATCGTGAAAGCATTTAGTAACAACATTGATTATAGAAGTGATCACTTGGTGCGGGGAGGCAGATAGACACAAGAGAAAAACATTCCCGACGTGATCCTTCCTCGGAAAAAGGTTTATTAGTAAGTTATTGAAAAGTTAAACTTAAAACTCTTTACGCAGCCACAAACTTTACACCCCAGTTCAAACACCTCAGTTGAAAAGTCAAAATCAAAATCAGACGGACTGTAGTTGATCAAATTCTCCCTTGACATATTCATTGGTATACAGTATGTCAGACCATCAACAACTGTTTAAAATGTTCTATGTTAGAAGCATCAGCAATATTTCATGCAACAAAAATAAATGATCACCATCAAGGGAATTGTTCTAACTAGGTGAACATGTGTAGCAATAAGTTAAAGTGACTCTAGCAGACACTATTTAAAGAAGAAAGATAAATTATTTAGTTTCGTACAAAATTTATGAAATTTTTAGGTCCCACAGGTGGGACCAACTATGTTATATAGTAGTTATGATGTCAAGGTGTATTGCATAAGCGGAAAAATATTAGCTTAACATGTCTTGCAAAGGGAACCAGTCGTCATAATTATCTTTTACAAACATATGTAATGTTGTAAGGATAAGCTTTCTTGCTCCCGAAGGACAAGTGTGTTAAGAGATCCCGGGTCAAAAGATGCACATCAAAATACTCGGATCCAATATTTACATCTCTTACTCTTTTACTTTTAGTATCAATTAATTGACAAGTGGAACAGAATCAATTGTTACGAGCTTTGTGGTTGTATCTGACTTTATTGCACAAGGATCACATTGCCAGCTTTTGTATCAGCTCCTAATTTCCCTTTCTTGCTTCAGCGCTAGACTACTTCGTCAGCAGCTAATATCTTGTCCTTAGTCCGCTGCCTTGAAATTGGATCCGGTGATATTTTATGGGGCAGTTCTTGAGAATTAATTTGGGAATATTTCTACATTACTCGAAAGAATTCTATGATTTGGAATTTTTAATTTGATAAATCCTGATATTTTCTCTGTCACTCATTAACTAACAAGTTAATTTCAGTAGCCAACATGATCAAGTGAGATTTTGTCAATTGGTCTTTAAGTTGTGTCCACACCTGATGTAAGTTTTTGTTTCAGCTATAACTTGACGCTCGACTGAGAGCAGGAAGAGGAAGCATGTGCTTGGCAGAGGGACGCATTCTGGGGTAGCAACAATACTGATAGTGTGTGTTGGCACAAACTTGAGAGTCCTGCAGCCAAAGACAGACAGACTACCAAAACCCATGAAGAGGAAGAGGCTACCGCTGGTGAATATCGGTAAGCTGATGTTTGTTCGGAAGCTGATAAAAATAACTAGGAGATTATACAGTGCCAGGGAGATGATGGATGTTACAGCCTTCGGGAGAGCCGGTGAGTTGTTTAGGTCACGTTTAGATAAGACAATTTCCTCCCCTAGAATAAAGTTATTGAAATGTTTAATATATGTAACACGGAGTTAATGTTATCCAGAGACTCTGAATGTATTTATAGTGTCGTTTGCCCAGTAAAGCGATAGTAAAGTGATCGTAACTCCTCGAAAATTTAACAAATAAGAAAAGCGAAGCAATGTCGTGCAGTACAACTGTATCCCAGAAATGCCCTCTTTTTCTTTTTTGCTCTTTTCCCTCTTCATTCTTTTTCCTCTGCCTTTTCTTTCGCAACTAGCAACTTGTTTCTATATCGGTCTGTGAGGGCCATGTATGTGTATCTCCATCTACACATATTCGTTCTATTTCTGACACAGGAACTAATATGTAATCATTTCTTTGTCTCCTGACAGTATTACCTGTAAGTTAATTCTTCTTTCACTATAACCCTTTACATTTAATAAATGATTTCCTTTTAATTCTTTTTTCCCAACATTATTATCTTCCAAATGTCTTTATATTTTCACCCGAAAATTCCACTTTTAACGAATTGTTTACCCTTCCTCTCTCTTCTGACGTCATTCATCCAGACACAGTTCTAAAATAACAAACTTAATTTCTTTTCTCCTCAGATATCATAGTGATAGAGTTTTTAAGTAACTAGAATTATGTGGCACCTGATGGAATATGTAATTTACAGTATATTCCTGGACTCCCAACTGGTATTAAATTTCCTTGATACTGTTTGAAGGTAATGCACTGTAGGTCAATGCTTCAGTTTAGCGGTGACACTTGTTCAGGTACCGCTTACTCAGTGGAGTTATTCAGGGGAGGCTAGAGTTATTCACGGGGGGGATGGAGTTTTTCATGGGGGGGTTGGAGTTATTCATGGGAGGATGGAGTTATTTATGGGGGGTGGATTTATTCATGGGGGATGGAGTTATTCATGGGGGGTTGGAGTTATTCATGGGAGGATGGAGTTATTTATGGAGGGGGTGGATTTATTCATGGGGGGATGGAGTTATTTAGGGGGTGGATTTATTCATGGGGGATGGAGTTTTTCATGGGGGGGTAGATTTATTCATGGGGGATGGAGTTATTTAGGGGGGGTGGATTTATTCATGGGGGGATGGAGTTATTTATGGGGGATGGAGTTATTCATGGGAGGAGGGAGTTATTTATGGGACGCTATAGTTATTCATTGGAGGCTAGAGTTATTCATGGAAGGTTAAAGTTTTCTTGCCTTAAAATATTTTTATATAGTGTAACATATTTCTGTTTAGCTTATATTCTTATTTATTTCCGTGTTATTTAATATTAATTTCGTGTAATTTATTAAAGCATTGAATTATCATTTATTACTACTGTACAGTTTGTTATTAGTATCTAAAACAGTGGCTCGTCTGACTAAGCGTATCCAAATGATTCACAGTTCATAAGAATGAGTCGGAACATCTCGTATCCATTTAATGAACTTCATTTGACCAATCATCTTCCCTCAGCTTATTGTCCACTTAGAATCTAGAAACTTTATAACCAATGAGAATTCTGTGCTGCCCCTTATAAAAATACATTCCGCACTCTCACCAGGAGACTCGCCTCACCACCTCCAGTATTCACACATTACTCGGTTTACTCGCCGCGCTACAGGACCTTATTTATTGCTAAACATATCGCTGTCTTTGTCTTTTTCATATATCAGGTAAGGTCACCACAGCCATTGTTCTAGACCTGAGGGTATTCTCTCACCTCTTACGTTCCTACTTGACTAGCGGTAAATACTTTTCACTGTGTGCTTGCGAGTGTTCGTGTGGTGACTTCCCCCCGTTGTTCATATTTATGTTGTTTGCATAACCTCTATTCTGAACGGGTTTACTGCCATATGTCATCATTCTTCACGTTAAATATTTATGGAAAAATTATTTCTGAATTTACTGTGTTGTCTTTGACTTAAGTATAAATAGTTTTAAGTTAATTATAGTTACTGTTGGTTTTATACTTATTCGTTTACTCCACCACGTTTACCCTTGTCGAGAGTAATAATATTTGAGACACTACTTTATGTTATATGGAGGAGTAGAGCTGACCATCTCTTACTGAACCCTGTAGGTCTCCTCACAGTTAGGCTCATACATACTGTAGACTAAACAGGTCATAATCTTGGGTTCATTGGTTATTGATAACTCTAATATATGACAATAGTAGTATTAAGAGCTCGTGCACTGGAATTTTGTCGTCTTTCAGAGCGAAAAAAAAGAGATTTCGTTTAGTGTAAATCGAGAATACACAAAACAAATCTTTTTACTGTACTTTATTTTGTTTATTCTGGCAACAATTACGTGAACATTTACAACTCTCCATTACCATTTATTTACAATAAGAAGAGTTAACCGTTTACTATTTCCTGTGAGGATAACATGGCGTACATTATGCAGTTACTGTTGTCTTTTGTCTTGCACCTTAAGTAGTTATGCTGTATATGCTAAGCAGAACTAAATATTAAGATAATGAGAAATACCTTAAACAAATAAATATCTACAATAAATGTCAAGTTCAACACACATAAACTGCTCCTTCACTGTTTCCTCTGAGGATAAACCGACATGTATTGCCTGTAATTGACTGACGACCTGCGCTCCTAACTTTTACGTCTGGCTCCTTCACAAGTTTCAAGACGCTTTGAAACTAATCACAGAATTTTCTTCTCCCAAATAATGGATTGGTGTGAAGACCCGACACGGATATTGGTCGGACGAGAGCAGCACCAGGGTGGAATTATTGCCCAGCTCGACTCCGACTCGGGTTTGTGTGATAAGGGAGTTTATCTTAGGGTTATTCTTGGTTATTACGACCATTCTGTGATCGTTCTTGATGGATCATTGTCGAAGTAATTATTTGTTTTCACTCGACTCCAATTTCAATGTCAATATTATGAAATTGTTTTAGTCTATTCATTCATTATGGAAATTTATTTCGGGTGTTAAAGCTGACGCCAGCATAACAACCACATCTTGCGTCAGCGAGGTGTGTGGCCCAGCATCAAAGCATAACCCAGGTAGACTGGTCATCTCACTCAACTCGCTTGCTACCCCTTATTCCAGAACATGATCCATCAATCGAGTAACTTCCAACTTCACCCGACCCGGGTATCGAACCAAGGGTCATTCACTTTCAAGGCGAGTATGCTGGCCACTACCACTACGTAAATATTATATTGCTATACCTAGAAACATATGGGAAATGCCTTCATAAAACAGAGCTTTGTATCGACATAGTATTCCTATTTGGTGTCCGTCATTCAGGTCATTTTGATAGACAGCCATTTTATATAACTTTACAACCGAGCAGTACCATACTTTCCCGCTCGTTTCTGTCAAATATACGGGGATAGGGGGAGGTAGTGCAGGGGAGGGTGAGAAGGGTGGAAAAGGGAGAGAGTGAGTCACGTTGGTAGTAGACTGTATTGTAATATTGGTCGTTCATAATAGGATTTATTTATTTATTTATTCATTGAAGTTTTTATTACTCAGAATAGACAGGTAGTATATAAATTTAATAAAACAATGTTATATTAACAGAAAAAACTACTGATTGATGCATGAAGAAAGGTCTTAGAGAATGAAAGAGAGAAGAGGGGGAGGGGGTTCTATCATAGGAGAGGGAGGCAGACGAGGTAAATGGGAGGAGAACCAATAGGTGAGTCGAGTTTCAGAGAGGTTGGCTGGCTGGCTGGCTGGGATCAAAGAGATGGATGACAAATGTGAGACTCCCTGGAGACGCTCACTACACATAACACAACACCATCCTCGATTCGTCTTCATCTGTCCGAGAGTTAATAAAAAGACGCCTGGTAGTAATATTTTTTTCTGCGTTGTTTTTTTATGGCGGAAAATAATACAGAATTCTGTTTTTAAGCATATTTTTAAAGATTTTTTATTCAGGTGGGAAAATAATAAATATATTGTTTTTTTTTATGAATTAGATGCTTCAGGTTGGATATTAATTAAAAACGCCTGATAATGTGAACCTTTAAACAAAAACAACGAAATTTTGTCACTAAACTGGAAATTAATTCAGAACCAATGAAAATGTTTTGTTCTTTTAAGAATTTGATATACTGTATTGATGTGGGTGTCATGAGCGGACTTTTTACGACACCATCTAAATATTTTATGTAAGTGCAATGCTCTCTCGTCTTTGAGGCTCATACACAAACCGCTCAATGAGGTTAGTCTTCATCTGCATTTCCAGAGTGGAAATCATCTTTGATCAGACGCCAGGTGTGATGCTCAATGGCATGAGCTGCTGCATAAAGACAGTGGGCAAGCATCAGTTTGAAACTGATTGACATGTTGGGTAGATGAATGGGGCTGTAAGATTCGTAGGTGATGAGGCGAGCCAAATGGTGGCGGAGGTGAGGCAGGGCCAAGGGAGGTGAGGCAGGGCCAGGGGAGGTGAGGCGGGGTCGGGGAGGTGAGGTAGGGCCAAGGGAGGTGAGGCGGGGTCAGGGGAGGTGAGACAGGGTCAGGGGAGATGAGGCGGGGTCAGGAGAGGTTAGACAGGGTCAGGGGAGGTGAGGCATGGACAGGGGAGATGCGGCAGGGCTAAGGGAGGTGCGGCAAGGCCAGGGGAGGTGAGGCAGGACCAGGGGAGGTGGGGCACGGTCCACCGCAGTGAGTGTCTCTTTAACGCGCGCCTTCGGGCTGCCCCAGAATAGCCCTCTCAACCTTTGAAATTAATGATTCAGAAACACATTTTTTCCTCCCTCCACCCTTCCATATTCCGACACACGCAGTCCTCCCGCGGAAAATATTATAACACCCAGTTACAAATCAAAAATTTTTACCGTGCTCCCTAAATGCGCATCTGAGAGCACAATTGTGTTCCGTATTGTTTTTTATTTGTTTTTCTCTTGAAGGCAAAAACCAGTACATTTTAATCTTATCATCAGGGATTTAAGTGAATTTTGTTTCTGGAGTATAACATTACTATGTGCATGTGTGTGTGTGGTGGCGACCTGTGGTGTAATGGTCGATCCAGGTTCGATCTCCGGGTAGGATGAAACTATAGGCAAAATTCTTTATGCTATTTGCCTCAGTCTACCTAGCATTAACTGCGGACCTGGATTTTAATCTATTTGCGGAACGCGTTCCGGGGTAATGGTTAACCAGTGCAGTTAGTGAGTTGTCCAGTCTTCTTAGAAATTCCTTGACATTTGGCCATACAGCTCGTTAACATAAGGTGTAGTAATTATGTTGGCGGCAGCTTCTACACCTTGAACAAATTCACATCTGTTTAGCCCTTGAACCGGCCAACCTCTGAGACGAAGGGCACCCGTATTGTAATAATAATAATAATAATAATAATAATTAACGGTTTATTGAAAGAGCTTGGCAGCCAGAAGGCTGAAAATATACAGTTACATATTTGGGGAATGGGTTTCGAATTACAAATAATATACAAGTAACATAAGTGACACAAATAAGACATATAATAACTAGATGAGGAAAAGCTCAAACTACAGTTCATTTCAACATAGTGACAGTGCAAGGAGTAGTGTTTACTGGGAGTGAATACACTGGTTTATTACAAGTTATTGATAATTTTTACAATGGTTGGGACTGGACTGTTCTTATAGCGATCAGTTCGTGCACGTATGGGCTGGATGCAGTTGTGGTGTCGAACAGCAATTCTCGGACTAGGGATCTCAGGTGGTAGTAGGAGCCGGTGTCGAGGATGGTGTAGAAGCTTCTTACCAAATTTGCAGATGGGGTCGTGGTGATGGTCGGTGAGAGTCGAAAGGGTCAGTGTGTTGAGCGCTTCTTGATATGTGGAGTAGGAAGGGGAGAGAATAATCTTGCATGCCCTCTTTTGCACTTTTTCTAGGTGTTTACGTTGTGTAGCATTTAGGGAGGAAGACCAGGTGGGGGAGGCATAGGTGAGCTTGGGAAGTATGAATGTTGTGTAAACACTGAGGAGCTCGTGTGCAGGAACTCCGAGGGACTTGAGTCGGCGGAGGAGGTGGAGACGGAAACTGGAGGATTTGACAACTTCACTGACGTGTGGTTTCCAATTTAGTTTGTTGTCTATGGTGACGCCGAGGAGCTTCGTGGAATCTACAACCTGGAGTGTGTTCGGACCTAGAGTAATGGAAAGAGGTGGGACAATGTCGGAGGAGAGGTTGATGTGCATAACCATGGTCTTGGTATGGTTGATGGTGACATGGTTGTTGGTGGCCCAGTTTTGGAGACTGTTCAATAAATCCTGAAGGGCGGTATAGTTGGGAACAGAATTGTTGACGCTGATCCCAATGGTGGAGTCGTCGACATATTTCCAGCGAGCAGGGGTTTCTCTTAGGGCATCATTGATGAGCATAAGGAAGCAGAGTGGTCCCATCTTGGTGCCTTGGGGACGCCACAGGTGAGTGACTGAAAGGTGGAGACAGCCCCTCGGAAGCGTACACCTTGGCGTCGGTCACTGAGGAAGTCTGTAAGCCATGGTATAAGACTTCTCCGAAGCCCGAGGTCAATAGCTTTGTTGATGATTATATTGTGGTCGTGGTCGACTAGGTCGAATGCTTTAGTGAAATCAATGAAGGCG